>NW_017308839.1:41097-68376 GCF_000935625.1 Nanorana parkeri | reverse complement strand
AAATCGCAAAAAATTACCATGCCCAAAATTGACCATAGGTGACGCTTTAAAAGCTTTTACCGCTCATCAGTTTAGTGTTATCAGTGATTGATAGCCCTACAATTATTGCTCTCATTCCGACGTTCGCCACGATATGTAACATGTGCAGCGTAATGGTCGAAATCGTCGTTTTCACACGTATGTGCACCCGATGCCTGTTTGCATGCGTGTATGTATGGGGGGACTTTAAAAAAAATGTAATTCTTTTTTATTTGTAACTTTACATTTTTGGGGGGGAAACTTTAATGCTATTTCCGTAGCCAGTTCTCTATCCACGTACACACCACCTCATCTATGCCCATAGCCCTCAGCTTGTGTAGCAAGCGTTTGTGTGGTACCGTATCAAAAGCCTTTGCGAAATCCAGATATGCACGTTTACCGGCCTCCCTCCATCCATATCTCTACTAACCCCCTCATAAAAAGTTAGCAAGGTAGTTAGGCAGGAACGGTCTTTCCTGAACCCATGCTGATTGTCATTAACTATCCCGTTTTCCTGAACAAATTCTACCAAATAATCCTTTATTATTCCCTCTAGCATTTTACAAACTACCGATGTTAGACTGACCGGCCTATAGTTCCCAGGTTGGCACCTAGCCCCCTTTTTGAATATTGGGACTACCGTAGCCCTCTGCCAATCACTAGGGATCCTACCAGTCATTAAGGAGTCCTTAAAAATGAGGATTAATGGTCTAGTTATAACCTGGCTTAATTCCTTAAGTACCTTGGGGTGCAGGCAATAAAAAATATTTTTTTAAAGGTGGTTTAAAATTGCTGTATTTGCAAAGATGATGTTCTAAGGCCATGAGCGCTAAATCATACGATATAGATGACTATAGAACAGTGTCATATATCTCGCAGCACTCCTTAACTGATATTCCAAAAGTAGTGGGTGATCATAATTATTATTATACAGGATTTATATAGTGCCAACAGTTTGTGCAGCGCTTTACAATATAAGAAAGGCATTACAATCACAATACAAATCAAGACAAGATGGTAAGGACGGCCCTGCCCCTGAGGGCTTACAATCTAAAGGGGAGGGACAAGTGATACATGAGGAGGTAGCTGTGTGGGGATGCATTGTTTGAGAACGTGATGGTTGAGTGATTAGGTTGCGGTGGCAAGGTGGTGGGAAGGCAGTTAGAGTGGGAGATAGTAAGACAGGTTTGGGTAAAGAGTTCCTTGGATGGGAGAGACTCTAGATAAGTCATGGAGGCGAGCATAGGAGGAGTTGATGAGGGAGCTGGAAAGCAGGAGGTCTTTGGAAGAGCGGAGGGGACGGTTAGGGTGATACTTTGAGACAAGGTTTGAGATTTAGCTGGGGGCAGAGTTGTGGTTAGCTTCGTAAGTGGTTGTTTATATTTTGAATTTTATCCTTTGGGCAATTGGAAGCAAGTGCAGGAATAGACAGAGGGGGGTTGCAGACACTGAGCGGTTGGTTAGGTGGATGAGTCCAGCAGCAGCATTCATGATAGACTGAAGGGGGATAGCCTGTGTAGTGGTAGGCCAATGAGGAGGGAGTTGCAATAGTCAAGAAAGGAGATAATAAGTGAGTGAATAAGTAATTTAGCGGTTTCATTGGTGAGGAAGGGGTGTATTTTGGAGATGTTGTGAAAGGGAAAGTGGCAGGATTTGGATAGTGATAAGATGTGGGGAAGAAAGGTGAGGTCCAAGTCAAGGATCACCTAGCACCTTGATATGGGGGGAGGGTTGGATAGTTGTGTTATCAATCTCAAAGGAAAAGTTGGGGGAAGGTGCATGGGCGGGAGGAAATATCATGAGCTAAGTTTTGAAAGGTTGAGTTTTAAGAAGTGTTGTAACATCCAGACTGATATGTCAGTTAGTAGATTAGTGACATGCAAGGATACTGAGGGGGTAAGTTGTGGAGTAGAAAGATATATTTGAGTGTCATCGGCATAGAGATGGTATTGGAAGCCATGTGGGGTTAACTGACCAAGGCAGGAGGTGTAGATGGAGAAGAGAAGGGGTCCAATGGCAGAGCCTTGGGGAACCCCTACAGAAAGAGGAAGAGGAGGGGAGGAGTTATATTTGTAAGTGACACTAAAGGAGCATTTAGATAGGTAGGAGAAGAACCATGAGAGAGCAGAGTCTTGTAGGCCATGCGAGTGGAGTTTTTTGAGGAGGAGCAGGTGGTCAACAGTGTCAAAAGCAGCAAAAAGGTCTAATAGCAAGAGTAAGGAGTAGTGGCCATTGTTTTTAGCTGTTAGTAAGTCATTAGTGAGTTTTAGGAGGGCGGTTTCAGTGGAGTGTAGGGGGCAAAAGCCGGACTGTAAGGTGTCGTGAAGGTTGTTAACGGCAAGGTGACAGCTCAGGCGGCTGTAGATAAGGCGTTCTAGGAGTTTGGAGATGAATGGGAGTAAGGAGATTGGTCTGAGATTGTTGAGTTTTGTAGGGTCCAGTGTGGGTTTTTTGGGTATTGAGGTAACAGGGTTTTGGGGTGATGGGGTGTTTTAGATAGGAGGGAAAGATTAAAAATGTGAGTAATGAGTGCGGATGGCATGCTCACAGTGAAACTTAAATACTGATGTCACCAGCACACCAGCACAAGAATTTCAAATCAGTGCAAATCCATTTTATTGATAGGTGTCACTCAAATGACAATCGCTTTTGGGACCACGCAGGGTCATCTCTGACCCTGATGAAGGGGACCCTGGGTGGCACTGAAAACGCTTGTCATTTCAGTGATATCTATCAATAAAATGGATTTGCACTGATTTGGAGTTATTGTGCAGGTGACATCTTTATTCAAATAGATGAATATAGGGCACGAACATCCAGAGTGACCCATATATAATTATTCTTACACTTTACATTCGACAAAAGACTCGTAAAGCATTTAGTGTCACTTATAAAGCCTGATAATCGTAGTACTAAGGGTTGAAGATGGGCATCCACCCACTGACCTAACCTTTCTGTTAATGAGCCACTCCCTGCAACCATAGGGCAACCCTCTGGAAAGGGTCTCTTGTTTTTTTTTAATGGGATCACATGGATAGTTTATTAGATACAGTTCCTCCTAAGTGCAGTGCCGGCCTAAAGGTCCCCACACACCTTACGATAATTGTACGATAATCGCGGGAAATCCCGCGATCGTACGATTATCGTAAGGTGTGTGGAAGCCGTGCGACCTCTACTACTGTAAGGTCGCACGACTTTAAACTTACGAACATGTTTCAAAACCCGCCGAGCATCGTACGATGTTCGGCGGGTGTGTAGCATGTTCGTTAGATAAAAGCCGGACTGCCCGTTCGGCTTTGCGGTCATCGGAAGCCCATTCCTTTAGGGGGCGTGGCTTGCGATCATCGCAAGTACGATCTGCCTATGCAAGATAGGCAGATCATTTGTTTTTTTAAGTACCTTACAACCATCGCAAGACAATGTAACATGTCCCGCAGACCCGGCCGTCCGACGTCACGGACTCGAGGGGTAGCTCCGCCCCCGGTCCGTAGACGTCACTCGGGAACTCCCCCCACCGCGTCATAAGCCGCGGCTCCACGAGAGTCTGGCATTCCAACAGCCTGAGGTGAACGCCAGACGTATGCCTCACACCGCCGCAACTCTCCCACGGATGTGGCTGCTCAATTAGGGCTCTGAAACCCCCCCCTAATACTGGACTCCTCTGTGCACCTTATTCCTCTCTGAGAGAAGCTCTGAACTGCAAGTATACACCCCTCTGGCTCAGCTGGCCCTTGGGGTTTCACTGCATTTCCTGGATTGAATTGATTACACAGCTAGTGTGGGCTCTGTCTCCTCCTGCTGGGCATATGTGATTATACCTCAACAAATACTAGCTCATAAGTGTATATGTGAATTAACATATAACCTCATCGCCTGCTGTGCATATGTGATACTTGTAGAGCTTACCCCATTATACTGATATATGTGAAGTAACATATAGGACTTCTTGCCTGCCGGGCTCAAGAGATACTTCTGTCCACTGTCAACCACTATTGCTGTATGTGACATAACATATAGAACTACCTACTTATAAAGTGTGGTGCTACCATATCAGAGACCTGAACATATAATTACTTCCTGCTCCATTTGCATACCTCAGTGTAGTCAGAGTAGTACGGCGAGACGGTACTATGATGCACTGAGACTGCTTGGCCAGTAATTACCTGCCATCACGTACTCCTGGGCCTGACTACGTGAGATTGACCGTGACTCCACAGCTGAGTTCCGTCTTCCGCCGTATTAGGCATATTACAGACAAACGTCTTGCAATGGTTGTAACGTGTGTGCCCAGCCTTAGGCCTTTAGGCGCCCAGTGCGAGAAAGCTTTACAGCGCCCCTCAGTGACCACACCCCCTCAGTGGCCACACCCCCATAACCACACCCATTTCCCCCAATATCCGCACCATTTAAAGACTCCTATTTTGTTAAGCCACAAAGAAACATATTAAAAAGTATGATAAAAATAAAACTTTTATTCAAAGGTATTAAACTTGTAGGCACAATATAAGTATTCTTATCAAATAAAACAACAGAAGAATAAATGTCAAACTAAAATAGAGTCTATAAAAATAAAGTGTCAGGTTGTCAAACAGAACACAAAAACTAGACTACTTGTAAAATTAATGAATTACTATATGTCCGAATATACGAAAAATATATTCAGGCGCATAGTAATTTGTTTGAGAATGTGCGGCGGCCATATTGGCCACCGGCGTGTTCTGTGAATGCGTGCCACCATCTTGGAGGCATGGAGCATGATGTTACATGACGCCATGCATGCCTGGCGTCAGGTGACGTGACACACCGATATTGGCCCCACCATCTTGGTGTATACCTAGATATGAAACAAGATGGCGGCACCCAATACGTGCAGTGTTATATGATGTCATGATACATAGTACTATGTGTCCCCAGTTATTTACAAACACCGGAGTGATCAGACGATCGCTCCAGTGTTTGTCCTTCTCACACGGAGGACCGATAAATATCATTGATATTTACCGATCCACCCGCTCTGCCATGCACAGAGCCGCTGTCATCCTGAAAGTGACAGGATGACAGCGGCTCCGATCTCCTACCTGCTCGGCCATCCTGACAGCTGCGGGCGCGGCTACTCTCCCTCCTCACCGCTCCGCCATCCGGGCAGCAGACAGCGCTCCAATATGACGAGGGAGCGCTGTCATATCGGATGGCCAGCAGTGAGGGGGAGAGAAGCCGCCCCCCAGGACGAGCTGTGTCGGCCGCACGGCGCCTTTGTTGCCATGGACACCCCTAAGGTCGGCCCTGCCTGAGTGTTTCTCCCTGCCCTATGTGGCTGTTATTTTAGTGCAGTTGGTGTTGGTTCACAACCAGCTATGACTAAGGCCGAGTAAGGCAGAAACATATCAGTGTTTGGGTTTTTTTCTACAGATGCATGTGAAATAAAATTATATTTTTGTGGAGGAACATTGTGTGCCAGTTTTGCAGTTTTTTAAACAATTAGAAGAGGGCTATCCCTGTACCAAATGTAGATTACAGGGATCCATGACAGGGGTGAGCTGTGTATTTTGTGTTAAGTTTATATGCTTAAGCAAAAGGAAGTTCTAAGCCTGTAATAAAAGTTGTGAGCATAAAGTTTTATGGTTATATGGACTACTGTTTTTATTATTGTAATCATCCTATTGCGTCACTGACTTTGCTTACTGAAGGCTTTATAAAAAGATAAGCCTCATTTATTAAGGAAGCTGAACTCCACCACATTTATGTACATGTACACAGACATGTAATGTTTAAATTATATTGCTAGAGACTCAACGCACAAACATTTCTTCAATCAAAGTGTAAAACAAGTATGATTAATAAGTCAGTGAGAAATGTATAGATAGAAGCAAAACCACTTTCTTTCAATTGTGTTGCAAGAAGGGACAAGGTCAAAGAATGCCTTAATATGAAATAATACATTTATTATATTAAGAGTTAGGATATTTGGTTGTTTAGTAGAGGCTCCATCTCTGGCCCTGAGTTGAGTGAGAAATATACTCTTAAATTGACACATTTACTCAAAGTTTATCATGGTAGGCAAATTCCATTTGAGATGCGTTTTAATTTTTTAATTTAGAGTTTAGTTGAAGGGCTGTACACATATAAAATGTAACACAAAATCAAAATATAGACTATGAGAAAATACTATAAATTCAACATACATATTTCCTGAGACTTTCAGTCTAATAACAACAGCAATAATCAAATATCTTTGTATATCTTTTGTATACTGTATGTCCAATTCAGACCAATGGTATCTGGTGGCACAGAGACTTTTCAACATGTGTGTATCCTCCAGTTCCAATTTGTACTTTTGCAACCCAGGCCTAAAGATAGGTAAAGCATTCAAGAAGGAAGGCACAGTGTATAGTTGAGTGTAGGGGAAAGAAAATGGGGAAAAGAAAAGATTGAGAGGCGGTTCCTCCATCCCTTTTTCATTTCACAAAGGGGGCAAGTATGAGGTCATCCAGCATCTTCCGACAGACTCCACTTGTTTTACCTAATCTTCTGAGCTCCAGGGTCACAATCTTCATGTGTTAGGAATCATTCCTAATATATCGGTCCTGTAGACTGTTTAATCAGAGGCGGCCCTAAATTCCATTCTGTAAAACTAGGTCTTCCTTAACCACCTGCGGACCGGCCACTCTGCATATACGACCCGTCCGCAGCCCCATTGTTCTGCGAGGATGTACCCTTACATACCCCCCGTGAACACCTGTTTGCGCGCGGCCGCTACAGCTGCTTCTCCCGCTACAGCCTCTGCTCCCGCTGCCATCAGTCAGTGGTGAGCTGCAGCTTCAGGACTTGTTCACACCATCTCAGATCTGGATGCGTTTCTGGAAACGCCGGGTATGTGCATTTTTTTTTACACATATTTGATGCTCTGTGTCCTGTGAACACTGTGATTGGTTATCACAGTGATCACATGGCAATGTTTATATTGCCAAGCCATTCCCTTCATTTTACATCAGAGGGGGAGAGTAAAGGGAATAATGAATGTATGAGTCATCCATTATTTAAATCCTAGCGAAAACAAGCTGCAGTAGCAGCAAAAAATTGTTTCAACTAATGTTAACCCCCCTCCTCTCCTGCTTATGTTAGATCCATTCTATTTATGCTCTGACCTGTATATTAACACTTTCACCTTTACCCTGCACATCTATATATTAAACTCTTCATCTCCATCCTCCCTGTATGTGACCTGTACATTAACCCCTTCAACCCCCTACTCCCTCTTTCTATGGCCTTCACATTTATTGCATCTTGGGTACTATTACCAAGCTTCCTGTTTTAACACCCTCAATACCAGCATGTTTCTGAGCGGCAGCAAGAACTTAAGAGAGCTGGACAAGTGGCTGCAAAGCTGGTGTGAAAAGGAGAAGTTTGGGTTTTTGGAGAACTGGGCTGACTCGGTCGCTACCGGCCCTGCAGCAGGGACTGACTGCACCTAAATGGGGAGGGTGCAGCTCTACTGGGGGGAAAAAATGATGAAAAGGGTTGGAGGAGCTTTTAAACTAGATAATGGTGGGGAGGGATCGGAAAGGACTGAGCCAGGTAATATCCTAAAAACAATGAGGAGTAAGGTGATCACACCAGAAATTAGGGATTCTGAAATACGAAAAACAAATACACAAAATATGGAAGCATGCAGTAGTAGACAGATTATAGGTAATAGAAAAATAGTTTACACAAGTAAAAACTTGAAATGCATGTTCACCAATGCTAGAAGTCTGGCGAACAAATTATATAAACTGAAACTCTTGCTACTCGGAGAGGAATATGACCTAGTGGGAATAACAAAAACCTGGCTGGATAGACCACACGGGCAGCAAATATAAATGGATATTCTCTTTTTGGAAGGGATAGGGAAGGAAGAAGAGTGGGAGGCGTATGTCTGTATGTCAAGAATGACATGACAGTGAATGTAAGAGATGATATAGCACAGGAAAACAGGGATAATGCTGAGTTACTATAGATATAAATGGAAATGAAGGATGAAGAAAGGGAAACTACTAGTGGAAATATGCTACAGGCCACCAAACACAGGAGGAGGAGACTCATATCTTGTCACGGATAGAAATAGTGGGGGAAAAAGGCAATGTCATCATAATAGGGAACATTAATTATCCTAATATAGATTGGACAAATGAAACGGCAAACTCTAAAAGGGCCCAACACTTCTTGAACACTCTCCGGGATAATTTCATGGGACAATTGGTGGAAACCTAGACGAGGGAAAATGCGTTGTTAGGTTTATTAATTACAAATAACACTGAGCTGATTACAGATGTGGAAATCAGGGACAAGCTAGGGAAAAGTGATCACTTAATGATAATGTTCACTGTAAACTCAGGGAAACACCAGCATGTAGGTAATACAAGAAGTATCAATTTTACAAAAGCTAACTTTAATAAACTAAGAGGCTTACTATGTGACATAAATGAGGATGAAATGTTCTTAAATAGGAACACAGAGGAGAAATGGAGAGGTTTCAAGGAAATATTGAATAACAAAATTGGCCAGTGCATCCCATTTACAACTAAATGCAGAAAAGCCAAAATTAAACCAGGGTGGTTAAAAACAAGGTAAAACAACACATAAGAGAGAAGGATAAGGTCTTCAAAAATATAAATCAGAGGGGCCAGCATTCAAAAACTACAAAGAAGGCAACAAAAAATGTAAAAAAGCAATCAGGGCAGCAAAAGTAGAATATGAAAAGCACATAATATTGGTAAGCAAAAAGAACCCCAAGGAATTCTTAAAATATATAAATAGTAAGAAGGTAAGGACGGAACATATAGGCACCATCAATGATGACGTGGGGAGGTCAGCTACCAGCGACAGTGAGGAAGAGAACAAATGCATTATTTTCTTCTGTCTTTACAGACGAGATGGACGTGGGCATCAGCTGCAGAGATAGTAGTACCACTTTTAACAGATCTCTGTGGCTAACGGAGAGCAGAGTATTACAGAGATTAGAAAGAATAAATGTAAAGAAATTGCCAGGACCAGACTGGTTACAACTGAGGGTACTAAAGGAACTTAGTCAAGTCATAGTCAGACCTTTGTACAACATTTTTATGGACAATATAATGATGGTATGGTCCCAGCTGATTGGAGGAGAGCAAATGTAGTACCAATATTCAAAAGGGGAAAAGAAGTGCACCAGGTACCTACCGGCCTATCGGCTTAACATCAGTATTGTGTAAAATATCAGAAGGCATGATACAGGATAACATGCAGGAATTTACAAATAAAACTGGTATCATAAGTGGTCAGGGCAGCCATCAAGCCATCAGGGGGGTAGGGCCGATACTCATGTAAGGGGCCCGGGCAGCCTGGGGGGCCCGCCCGGGTCTCTTACATGACTATCGGCCGACGGTGAAGGGCGAGGAGGCGGAGGCCTGGCCCTAGCAGCGCAGGGCCCCAGCATTGCCGCTCCAGTGGCTTTGAGACAAGCTAGGGCCCCATCAGCGACGCTGCTCGTCTGATGTCAGACTGGCCGGAAGTGATGTCACGTTAGTGACGTGACGTCACTTCTGGCTGGTCCGACGGCAGACGAGGCCATGTGTGCAGGTAAGAGGAGCTAAGAAGGAAGGAAAGGAGAGAGGGGAGGGATGCAGCCCTTCAGAGCCCACCTGAGACCCCTTCAGAGCCCACCTGAGACCCCTTCAGAGCCCACCTGAGACCCCTTCAGAGCCCACCATAGACAGTTTCAGATGGGCTGTGCAGCATCTATGGTGGGCTCTGCAGGGTCACTCTCAGGTTGGTTCTGTGTCCAGCGCGTCACATTAACTATAAGGGTGTTCGGCGGCCTGTTCGACCGCTTGACGACCCACAAGGCAATGCGCCTTGTGAAGCCCTAATTGGCTAAAGGCTTGCACCATGATGAGTTTGCCCAATCATGGCTCACTGCTAAGTCCCAGCGGAACACTATATAAGGTTGCTTACACCGCAGCCCTACGTAGTATGTTGCTGGAGTGAAAAAAGTGAGAGTTCTAGATCAGAGTTCTAGATCAGTGTTCTAGATCAGTGTTCTAGATCAGTGTTCTAGATCAGTGATCTATATCAGAGTAATATCCAATAATATTCTGGGCATTTAGGAATACATCCAGATTTTTTAAACAATTAACTGAGCTCGCTAGAACTAGCTCCTGGGGGAGTCTATTCCATATTTTCACAGCTCTAACTGTGAAGAATCCTTTCCGAATGCAAAGGTGTAATCCTTTTTTCCTCCAGATGCAAAGAGTGCCCCCTTGTCCTTTGCAGGACTGTTAACTCTAAACTGATGATCATCCTCTGAACAATCATTCTATTCCTCAAGATCATTTGTTTCTGACTGATACTTGGGTAAAGGAAATTAAGGTTTTTGCTGGGCTGCATTGGGAACAGGTGTAGCTGAATTGCAGACAGGAGCTGTTGCTCTGGGAAACTGGGAGTGGATTTTATTATTTGTAACCTGCTTAATGGTCTGGGGTAAAGTCTTTGAATAGGAAGAGTCTGGTTGTGTAATAGGTGGAAAAACCAGTGTGTCAGGAGCAGAAGAGGACTGTTTATTAGGAATAGCAGGAGTCACTGCGGTTGTCATGGACAACATGGTTAAAACTGATCGGGATCTGGAAGGGGGACTAGATTGCATGGACCACATCTGAACCAAGGGTTAGGCAAAGGTTTCCTCACAGACCCCCTGGTTAATAAGGGAACGAACTGCACCAATACAGTTTTATCAAGGTTTCCTGAGAACAATTGGAGTAGCGCTCAAAAAACCCAGCTTGATCATCCTCTAAAAACCACACCAATTACACAATCTGTGACAAGGTAAATGGAGGGGAGACATCATCACCTTCATCACCACTCAAAGCTAGCTTGGTACAAATTTTGATTATGGGTTGAATATCCCCAAATGAACAACCAGTCAGATCCACAAAACAATGAGCGCTGCAGGCACATTCCTATAGGTTTTCTCTGGGGAAGTCCTGAAACAACTGTCAACAGAGCTTCGGCGCCTCAGAAGCTAAGCGCACATAATAGCGTATCCCATCAAGATCCATCCTGACAGTAGTAAAAAAACAAAAAACGACAAAAGCCTGCAAGTCCAAGTGTGGTCAATTTGGTCGTATGACCTCAGTATTATGCCACGATGCCGTGCGCGGGTGTCCCCACACCGCGTGCAGGTATCTATACAAGAGAACCAATTACGTGACCACACCAAACAATGCTTATGAACTATAATTTATTAGCTGCTCCAAAACACCACAACCATAAACACCCCCACCACCACCCTCAAGTAACATATAAAAATACAAGTAACACACTCTTAAGTATCTCTGTCGACAAGTACCCTCCCAAGTATAGATCAGTGGTTATGCATGTTTATTCTCGGCTAGGATTCTTATAGCCCGGAACTGGCGATCTTCCACTATTCCAACCATTTCGCATATTGTCCATAGAGTGTCCTCTAATTGTCACTATGAACGTATAATTGCATATAGGTTGAACTCAGGGAACCTGTTCCATAAAAGATGGGACACATGGATCCATTTTTCAAAACAGGATACTGATAAATGTGATCGTAGTTTGACTTTACTCTGTTACACAATGTGCCTTTATCAAACGGATTGAGCATCCAAAGCTCCTCCTCACTGTCCTTCCTATCCCCTATCTGCCCCCACCTGTCCTGCTCCTTCTTTCCATCCCCGTCCCCCCTTCCCTACCCCTATTACCTCCCCTATACATCCCCTCTGCAACACTCCTCTCCCTTTCTGGGTTTTTCTAATTTTGTAAGTGTTGATCAATATGTCTAATTCCGATTTATGGTACTCATGTGAGAGGATCAGTCACCGTTGCTTGCTAGGGAGACCATTTTTGCTTTTATGACTCCAAATCGGAATAGTTATCTGCTTTATTAGAAGATGTTGTATGTGACTCCAACTTACTAACATTCCAAATGTGTATCAATAATCGGATGTAATCAACATTGCTTGTGTTGCAGATCCTATATACTTTAATAAAAATATAAAGTTGGAGAAAAAAAAATACAAGTAACAATTACACCAGGAGACAACAGGGCAAAGCAACAAAATGGGAGCCACTGAACAGGAGACCTCAGGGGTAAGGGTCAGGAGACAGGTCCAAGTCAGGGTTTCGTGCAGGAACAGGAAACAGGCTACAGAAACAGGATATGGTGACAATACTGAGGCACAGGCCTCACTGCAGGGAATGCTTAAATACCCTCCCAGATCAGCACCAGGTGGTGACTAATTGCTGGAAGACACCTGCAGGTGAGTACTGGAACTGCAGGATCAGGTTCCAGCTCCTCAGTGCCACCTTGGGGTGCTCTGGTCCCCGACAGCTTTGTTGCCCTGGCCTCGCCCCGCCCCCTCCTGCTGCTCCGCCGCCTCCTCGCCGACTTCTCTGCGTCTTCCGCCGCCTCCGCCGCCTCCTCCGCTTAGCTGCCTAACTGTTTTGGGGGTGCCATTTTTGCTAGCCTAATGAAAACTGCCGCCCAAGGCATATGCCTTGTTTGCCTCACGGCAGATACGCCCCTGGGTAAGAGACTCTTCTAAGCAAACCCATTTGGGGTTTCTATTTGGCAAAGCTAAGTTAGCACTTAAGCCTGAAAAACAATTCCTAGGCTTGAACTTTGTGGGACTGTCCTCGCTGTAGAAAATGCAGATTATATACTGCGTGAGCTAGACATCCAAATAGATTATATTATTGTACACAAACAGCAAAGTTGTGCTTGGATACATAGACATAGAAACAATTTGTCTGATTGTATAGCTCAGCAACCATTTAAAAAGAATCAGTAAATCCTCTAAACCTGAACAATGGCATTATGTTCCATCTGAAATTAATCCTGCAGATCATGCCACTAGACCATTTTTTGCAAGTGTCTTTGCAAATTCTTCTTGGTTAACAGGTCCAGAATTCCTGCTGGATCATCCAGAAGAAACTACAACTGCTTGCATTTCATAACTACCATTATGATTTATATAGTGGTATATTAAAATGCCAGATGGGGAGTGTGCTGTTACACAGTTGTAAAAATATCACACAATTCATAGTCATGGTTAATCATATTAATGTGAAGGGAGAATTTATATAGTTATTTTCCTTAAGCCATTTGCTCATTGGTATTAGTATAGTTGGTTACTATACTGACATCTTGTGGTCGTTTTGGTTATTGCACCACATTTTGTGTGTTCCCTCCCATTTATGATGTATTTCCCTTTCTTCATGAGGTAGTCGTTTCTGGTGTCATGGCTGACTGTAATATGGCCACGTGCACATATCTATGCTCGCTTGGAAACATTACCATCTCTGACCTTCAAATACCATCTATTCATTCATCTGCTGCATGCAATAAAACACTTCGTGGGTATTTGGTGAGTTCAGCCAGTGGCCCCACCGGGTCCCCTCCTCTCTCCTGATACTGTCGGGCGTTCGGTCCATGACCGAGCGCCCGACTTTTCAAGAGGGGGGTGACACCAAAATGACTGTAAGTCATTTTGGTGTCACCCCTCCAATGGTGTCACCCGGGTGCGGGCCGCACCCCCCTTGTGACGCCACTGAGTTCAGCTATCTGATAAGGATTGTCCGCAGTGATGATCTATTATATAGAGGTCCCAGCAAGGGATAAATCACTAATACAACAATCTGCAGAGAAAAGTTCAATGTATATATCAAGGCAATGATGGTTCTTGAACTGCATAATACACTGTATACTTGGAAGATCTACATACCTGTATTCAGAAGAATCATACAATTTGCACTTAATTGATTTAGTATACAAACTACAAATATTAATTTATCACTATTGATTCTCAATAGTTTTATGGTATTCTACTAAGTGGCTAAAAAGCTCAAAAGTAGACAACATCTATTTAAAATAGCCCAATTTAAGTAAGGTTTAGTACATTGAATGTCCAGCCACTGTTAACAGAAACAGTCAGTTTCATTTCATATTTTAGATTGGAACTCTACATTTTCATATAAATTTCGCAGCGCTGAATACTGAAAAATGGCCTGGCCAGGAAGCGGGTCTAAACACCTGGTCTTGAAGTGGTTAAATACAATGGGGGGGATTTATCAAAACTGGAGCTGACAAAATCACGAGCAGTTGCCCATGGCAACCAGTCAGCATCTCTCTTCAGTTTGCTCAGGTAAGATTTGAAAATGAGACAGAGAAGCTGATTGGTTGCAGTGAAAATCTGCTCCGGTTTTGATACATTCCCCCCAATGTGGTCTTTCACTGATTTTTAAATCATTTCAAATGTAATCAGACTGAAATTGCAAGGAAAAACCAGCTACAGATGCTGATGCATATTTCCCTACTGTAACTCATGTGGAGCAACTCTCCCTCATTTGGACCAGCTAGTGAACAGATTTACAACTCTCCCTTTTCTCTTTTTTCCCCTAGTTGTTCCTCTTTTTTTGTCTTATGTCCAGATCTCTGTAAAAAAACAATTTAACTACCAAAGTGTTGTTCCGCACTAAAACCTGGCATTTAAATTCTTAATTTAAGTCGGTATAACTGGGGGTATGGCAGGGGTGTGTCCATTGCCTGAATACATTGTGCTAGAATGTGTCCCTCTTTCTCATGTCAGAAAGTTGGGGAGTATGGCTTTTGCATTCTTATATTTAGCACAAATGTTCTTACATTGGAAAAACAGTGCTACGTGCAAAATATATAATTGCGTTTGTTTCACTTTTTCTACTGCATTTAATCAAAGTAGTTGTTATGGGTAACAGCATTTTGCATATTATCTTTGCACTACCTTGTTAAATAGGACCCAAGATGTTTTGCTATTAAAACAAAATGTTTTGGATGTTTAAAAGTCATATAATATATCACTTACCAACTATACCTTGTCTGTAATAAAAGGGTTTCTAAGAGAAATCTATTTTTCAAATTCAATTTACTATAATTTTGTAACTGAATATATGCTGCCACCCACAGGGTACTTGTGTAATTTCTGTGAAAGGTTTTATATTCCTTGTAAAGTAAAAAGAAAACATAGGACCACAAAGAAATTCTTATTATTGCTCATAGGCATTTTTATTCCATTACAGTTTTCAATTAGGAAAATGTTTGATAGCATTGTTTACATTTTTGTTCAGTATACCATGTGCTATATTTATTTGAAAAATTGTGGGTGCACCCCATAGGGATCTGGAAGAGTAAAGGACAAGGAGGCAACCTTGGGAGAAATCTCATTCTCACTGAGGGGGCGGTTGAGTGATGTAAAGGGGAAGAGAACACTCATGGTGATTAGATAGGGAGCTGCATTAGTGTAACTAGTAGAAGGTCTTGGAAGACACCAGCCCGGTACTGGAGAACCCAGACATATTTGTCAAGTTAAAATGGAACTTTACCTTAAAAATATAATTGACTTGCAGGATTTTTATTGCAAAAGAGGCACACTATACTATATTTTGAGTGCCTACTTGCATACTTCTTTAGAATATACACTGAGGTGCACATGTGCAGCTTTTGCTCCGGGTGGAATTAACTCGTGTGCGCGTCGGCCAATTAAGATATCCAAAGATGCCGAAACTGGAAGATGACTGGGTGGCTAGCTGACAAGGGAACCCAGAGAATGCAGCGCTGGAGGGAAAGTGAAGAGGACTTTAAAAGATGTGAGAGGTGGCAGCTCTAGATGTGACTACTACCCATAACAGGCAGGATAGCAGCATATCTAGCAGTGATAGGAATTTTAGTGGAGTAATGGTGTAGTGTTTAGCACTTCTGCCTTGCAGCACTAGGGGTGCATGGTTCGAATTCCCAGCCAGGTTACTGTCTGCAAGGAGTTTGCATGTTTTCCCTGTGCTTGCAAGGGTTTCCTCCAGGTACTCTGGTTTCCTCACACACTCCAAAGACATCTTCTAATTTAATAACTATTTGGGGATTTATTTTTGTTTGCAAATGATTAAGAGCTTTTTTTAAAGATTGGGGTAGATTACAGGATGCTTAGAACGATCCGGTAGTGATTCAATTTCTTTGATCATGTGTTGTAAAAATGCCCATATGTTGGGATTAGATCGACGGGCCAGGAAGTTCTGTTATTTGTTTTTAAATTTGAGAGAATGCATTGGAGCCTATGCACACAGACCCCAATGGAGTACTGTCCATATATTCCAATTTAGCTCCCTCACAATCTTCTTATAGCCTTGCATGCGTGCAAAGTCACTTAGTGCATTGCTTTTCGAACTGGTATGTTTTCACTAAGATGACTGTTAGGGGAAATAACCATAATATGTAACGGTTGTTTAACTGTCCTCTTTGAAAAACTTTAAACCTCCTCTTTCCTGAGTGTGAAACGCGTAGAAAGAGTGAACCACCCTCAGGAGACACTAAGTAAACATGTTGTGGACATATGACAGCAATTGTGGTGATCATATCTAAATGTGAACAGATTTACAAACATAGGAGAGTGTGTTCTATGGAGGTTTTCTATGTATTTCTCTTACATAAGCAACAATATCTTTTAAGAACGTTGTATGTATGAGTTTTTAAATGTAATCAAATAAAACCAAGTTTTTAAGAATACAATTTACAGCGTTGTCACTGGTTTCGATAAAACTCCACTGGCTTTATCTTTGTACTTAGGAATTTTCAGGAGTGCGAGGCCCATTTTTAAAGCAGACAATGACATTTTGGTGGGAAACACCTTCAAAAATGTCTTATAGGTTACCTCTGAGCAGTGACACTAGCTGGTAATTGCACACTTTATTATTTTATAATATTGAAAAGCGGTTCACTATTAGAATACGTCATGGCAGGGCCTTATGTCTCAGCTTCAAGAAACCTGTTTAGGCCACTCAACACAGGAATCTCATGTAACGCTTTTTTACTTTTAAATTTCGGAAACTATTGGGGAAAAAAAGTATCTAGTTTTCTGGCACAAAAAGTTATTTTAAATGCTATCTGTCTGAGGAAATAGTCCCATGGGGATTACGTATTCAAATCTTCCCAAAAATTAGGAATATAGGGTTCTGTGCTGGGTCCCATATTGTTCAACTTATTTATTAATGACATCGGGGAGGGTGTTAACAGCGATATTTCCGTGTTTGCGGATGACACCAAAATTGGGAGGGTAATAGACACGGACTTAGACATTATAACATTACAGGAGGACCTGGATAAAATAGGGGAGTGGGCATTAATGTGGCAGATGAGGTTTAATGTCGATAAATGCAAAGTAATGCACTTTGGAATTAAAAATAAACAAATGGGTTATACAATTATGGGTATGCCGCTAGGGAAGTCAGAAATGGAGAAGGATTTGGGGGTCATTGTAGACCACAAACTGAAAGGTAGTTTGCAGTGCCAGGCTGCTGTAAACAAAGCTAGCAGGGTCTTGTCCTGTATTAAAAAGGGGATGTATTGCAGGGACAAGTCTATAATTTTGCCACTTTATAGATCATTGGTTCGACCTCATCTGGAGTACGCGGTCCAGTTCTGGTCACCAGTACTAAGAAAAGATGTCCTTGAGTTGGAAAAAGTCCAGCGGAGGGCAACCAAACTAATTAGGGGTATGGAGGACCAGAGCTACGAGACAAGGCTACTAAATTTAAACATGTTCACATTGGAGGTGAGGAGATTAAGGGGGGATATGATCTCCATGTACAAAATGTTCAATGGTGGTAGCAACATTAGCGATAAACTGTTTAAAATTAACTCCATTACAAAAACTAGAGGCCACCACCTAAAATTGGTGGAAAAAAAATTCCAGCACAAGGGGCGAAGGGGGTTCTTCACAGTAAGATCAGTTAGGGTCTGGAACTCACTGCCACAGGCGGTGATTTCAGCAAATAATGTGGAATTGTTCAAGAAACTTTTGGACGATTTCTTAAGGGACCGTAATATACAGGGGTACAGGTACTCCTAGAATGAGATCCTAATAGGTTGGACTTGATGGACTAATGTCTTTATTCAACCTCAAATACTATGTAACTATGTAACTATCTCTAGCTTTGATCAATGAATATGCATATAAATTCTGACTGAATATTATCTTTTACGAAGTGGTACAGGTACTTCTAAACGCAAACAATTTTCACCTACTCATCATACACCTCATACTCTGGTTTTTGCCCCACATGACAAAACCTCTAATTCCTCTCGGGAAGTAATTCCAAACAAAGGGACACTTCTAATTCCTATTTTACACGTACATCTTTTAAAGGGGCAGAGGCCCCAACACCAATGCACTCTTGCTCGTATACAAGAGGCATAAGCACTATCTGACACATTACCCTCAGAGTTAGAAACTGTACATGTAACCCCCACACTTATTAATAGCAGTTTTTTTAGCCAACAAAACCAGGAGAATGGGCAGTTTAGACCCATTCCTGGTGAAGACTACCAATGTAAGATGATTAATCTCTCTACTGAAGATGAAGCGCAAGTCTTATGTTTGGGCCTCACTTTGTCCTGCACAGAACATAGAGGTATTTGAGGTGGTAAAGGACCTTTAACATGTTTGTATGTAATTTTTTTTAATATTCTGCTTGATAAACAATTAAAATAATGTAGGCAAACAAAAACTGATCTTGCACGCTGGCAAGGCTATAATATTCAAGATTTCCGAGTACTGAGAGATTTATTATGGGAAAAAGGAGGTGGAGAGAAGGATTGTGAGGGGCTAAATCGGAATCTATGGATAGTACTCAATTGGGGTCAGTGGCAGAGGCTGCAATGCAGTCTCTCAAATTTAAAAACAAATCACAAAGATTTCTGGCCCTTCAATCTAATCCCAACATATGGCCATTTTTACAACACACGATCACGGAAATTAAATCACTACTGGATTGTCCTAAGGAATCCTTTACCCCAGTCTTTAAATAAAGCTCCTACACATTTGCAAAAAAATCCCCAAATAGTTATTAAATTGGCTGATAAAAGGGGAAATGTGGTAGTGGTCGGGAAAAATATGAACATATGTGTCTAAACATCCTCTTTAATGGCGAATGGTATCAAAGGGTTGATGCAGAGGATATCAAAGGATTTCAAGTTGAAAATCTATCAATTATCTACCAAGCCTATATGAATGATTTAATTGTGAAGGGTACGTTGCAATATCTTGATATTACATTTCTCCACACTCCTACCGTCTACAGCTTTCCTAATAGTTCCCCACACACACCTACCGTCTTCAGCTTTCCTAAAACCCATAATAGTTTGGTCGACCCTACGGGCAGACCTGTTGTATCAGACATGGGCAGTCTAACAGAACCCGCAAGCCGATTAGTGGATTCATATCTACATCCACACGTGACGGCATTGCCTTCATATTTGAAGGACACATTAGAACGACTCAAAATAATTGATGGGGTGATGATACCCCCGGATGCCTGGCTAGTTACAATAGACATGGTGGCTCTCTACGGCAGCATCCCACATACGAAAGGGCTGATTATTGTAAACCACTTCCTGGATGAGCGCCCCAATTCATCTACAGCTTACAATTCCTTGTTCTGAATCTATTAGAGTTCATACTTACACACAATTCTTTCATTTTCAACAGTACCTACTTCCTCCAGGTACAGGGCGTAGCGATGGGCACATGTTGTTCCCTATCCTATGCCAATCTGTACCGTGGGAGGTGGGAACAAGAACTTTTTGCTGATAAGGAGATTTAAGCTTTTTCTGGCTATATATTTACATGGTTTGTACGGCTTCAAGAACAGAGTTAGGCTTGTTCATTCATTGTTTACAGGAAAAATTACTAACTTAAAATTTATGATGTGTTGTGACCAAAATATAGTCACATTTCTTGTAATGACGTGACGTAAAATTGGGAGTTGATAAGAATGGTTTGTTGTCAATGACTATATAGAATATAGAAAAAGTATGGCGGGCAACACAATATTACTTGCATCTAGTGCGCACCCAGTACAGTTAAAATGTAGCATTCCATATAGTCAATACATACGTTTTATGGCACATCTGTTCAGAGGAGACTTCTTTTGAGTTGGAGGGGAAAAAATTGCAGGAATGCCTATGAGCTTGTGGATATAATAAAAAAAAAACCCTTAAAAAAAGCCTATAACAGAGGGCTCCCCCCCTAAAATTCCAAACCAGACCCTTGATCCAGGCACTGGCCTGGCAGAGCAGGAAAAGGGGGGATGACCCCCGAATGCTATTCGGAATTTCAGATTCCTGAATTCTATTCAGGTCTGGGAGCCGAGGTGCATGTCATAATACAAGTTGTATGACACCTCGGTTCCCAGTCCTATATGGCATTCAGGAGTCCGAAACTCCGAATAGCATTAGGGAGCTCACAAATGCCATTGGGGCCAAGGTGTCATAATAAAAATCAGTTGGCTGAGGCTGCTTCGAGAGTTCAGGGAGATCCGGCACTGACTTGCGTGATCCGGTACGGCAAGCACGAGCGGCTGACCTGTGTGACGGCAATTTCATTTTTTTGGAATGGCTGGGGGGAATAAGAAAGGCACAAAAAGCCGATCTAAAAAAGGTCCACGGCAGACAGCGAACTCAGCTAAGACAGAGGAAGAACAAGCCGTCACGTCTGCGATGCAGGAGAATAAACGAGATAGTGATACTATCCTCTCACCCACAGATTCTACAGAGAAAGATTCAGCGGATCAGAGATCGCCTGCATCTACACTCTCTTTACTGGACCATACAATTGCAGGTATGAGACACTCTGTACATGATCATTCTGGCTCTGAATTACAGGAGAGCGATGACCAGGGTAATGCAAACATGTCACATGATTCAGATATAATTACCAAATTCTCTATTATGTTGGACCGTGGGTTAGCCTCTATGGCTACGAAAATCACTACAGATCTTAGAGAAGATCTAAAGGCCCTGGGTACCCGTATTGAATCGATTGAGAATAAACTAGATGCAACGATCACCCATACAAATCAAAACACCACCTGCATCCAAGATATACAGAGGCAGTTGGACGAGGCATTATCTAAAATTGATGACCTGGAAAACAGATCTAGGCGTTACAATTTCAGGATCAGAGGAATCCATTGTAGACCTTGAACCTGCTGTTCAATTGTTTCTTAAAGACCTTCTCCCCAATATTACAGACACCCAACTACAACTAGATAGAGCCCATCGTGTCTCAACAGCTATATGATCTGAGGGCTTCTACAGGGACGTCATAGTTAAACCGCACTATTACCGTATAAAGGAGCTAGTAATGCAAAAAAACAGAACAGCAACAGCTCTGTTACTGATGGGTCACCCAGTCCAGGTTTTTGCAGATATATCGCCCACAACGATTCAAAGAAGACGCTCTCTGAAACCGTTGCTATTGGCTCTTACCCAGCAAGGAGTAAAGTATAGGTGAGCCTTCCCGTTTCGCCTACTATTTACCCACAATAATCAATCGTATTCTATTTCAAATCTTTCTGAAGGCGAAAAATTGCTAGATCAGTTGGGGATCAATATTAAAGATCAGACTGTCCTCCCGGCTTTCCCCATACAGCCATTGAATCATCAAACAAAACGCCATCTTTCGCCGCTATGGGTGAAGCCAGGCAGAAGGTTTCCACTTAATCCCCTGGAACAAGCTTGATTTATAGATAATGGTTTCACAAAAAGTCTTTTTTGCAAATGTTCTTAATGTGAATTTTCCTTTCTATATTGGATCTGAAACAATATCGAATTGATTACCCATTTTCTGTTTGTAAAATCAATATATTATCTATAATCAGGGGTGGGATTGGCCTGTCGTAGGCAGTCGTGCGCCCAGTTTGCTCTAGTTCTCGGGGTTAACCGTGACCTAGACCAAACATTTGATCAACCGAGGTTGATTGCATTGGCCGACATGGCTGGGGGCTTTTTCCCCCAACCAAGTCGCTTGCTTTTTTGTTTACTCCTAAACATTTCCTTTCTCCTTTTTTCCTTTTATTTTCTCTCTTCACTAACTAGACAGACTCCAGGGAACTCCGGATGTTCTCTTATTTTGCTTTTCAACTGGGGAGCAATGGTAGACTGTGCAGCCCGAACAAGAATTGAAGCTCAGACCGCATACCACCTTAAACATATCAGGTAAACCATTAATCTTTGCCTCGCACAATACACAGGGCATAAATGCGCCAATAAAGAGAAGGAAGGCCTTTGAGAATTACAATTCAAATCACATCGATATATTATTTCTGCAAGAGACGCACTTCCCAGCGGCCTACAACCCCTCTTTTGTCCACAAACACTACCCAGATTTTTATCTGGCTAGTGCTGTGGACAAGACAAGGGGAGTAGCCATATGCTTTTCTAAAATGGTGTCCTTCCTCTCCTCCTTGGTGATTAGAGACCCAGAGGGTCTCTAAAGGTCATATCGCGGACCATCTATTTACATTTATTTCCTATTATGCCCCGAACACGGCTCAAACGCATTTCTGCTCTGTTATGATAAACACTTTGCTTGCATATATTGAAGGCACGATAGTCTGCGCAGGCGACTCCAACATTGCCTTAGATCACAGTACAGATAGGACAGGAAAAGGGTCGATAGTAGGGATGCAAAGATACTTTTCGAATACCAGTGCAGATACTTGGCATTTTCATGAGAACTACCAGGGTTGCAGCGGTTGCAGCTGGGACCTGGCTCTGGCACTCCACCACTGTCCTGAAATCATTAGTCAATTATTGACTAATTATTAGTCATTAGTCATTATTGTATTATTTTAGAAAAACTGTCACATGACACTAAACAAAAATGTATCAGTACTCGTACTTGTAAGTACCAGTACTCGTACTCGCAAAACTGGTATCTGCGCATCCCTTTATTTATATTTATAAAAACGAAATCCTACATTAAAACACAGATGTACAAATCCCAGGAGCTCCGTGTGCTCCTTATAAATGAAAGCTGCCTCCTAATTTTTGAATTTTTCTCTAGTCTAGTCTTGGAGCTCAAAAGTATCGGTACATGTACTCGAACTTGTGCCGAGTACTGTACTTGGTATCTGTGCAACCCTAGTCGATAGGGTTAAAACCACCATCAAAAGCAGGGTTAGTTCTGGCTAAAATCCTGCGTATACACTCCCTAATTGACATCTGGAGAGAACTGAACCCTACAATAAGAGATTATACACACTTCTCCTATGCTCATGGTACTTATGCTAGAATAGACCACATTTTTGTCTCTTCTTCCCTGGCCCCCTTAGTGACCTCATCGAACATCAAAGAGATTGTGTGGTCCGATCACTCTATGGTCACGATGTCCCTTTCACATGTCCGAGACTTCGATAAGCCATTTCAGTGGAGACTAAATGAATCATTAATGAGCACACCCATGTTAAGTAACGAAATAACAACACGATTAGTTTCATATTTTGACACAAATACTGACCCGAAGGTTTCATCAATTATAGTATGGGCGGCTCATAAAGCCACCATTCGGGGGTTTCTTATTGAACAATCCACCAGAATTAAAAAACAAACCTCCAAACAAATAATAGAATTAGAAGTAAAGCTAAAAGAGTTAACCCGACAACACAAACAACACCCTTGCTCTCTCCTCCTTCATAACATTGAGAGTATACGAACCGAGTTGAATCTACTTCTGACCACAAGAGCGGAAAAAAGTCTTTGTTGGTCGACCAATAAAATATATTTACATAAAGATCGAATAGGCACATTATTGGCAACTAAACTATCTCCCAGTTCTCGTAACTTCTTAACTCCTAAGATTAGATGTAGAACGGGAGTTTACACTCAGTATCCAAAAAAAATACTCCAGGAGTTTTATAGCTGTTACTCCTCACTCTATGAAGTCCAAACCCAGACCTCAGGGGATCGGATCTCTAAGTTTCTCAGTGACCTTCCAATCCCCGTTCTATCATCAGAGCATAAACAGATTCTAGAAGCACCTATTACCATGCTAGAAATTAAAACGGTCATAAAAATGGCGAAATTGGCTTCAGCTCCAGGTCCAGACGACTTTCTGTCAAGCTATTATAAAAAGCATGTAGAGATATTGGCACCACATTTGGAAGCGTTCTACAACTCTTTACGCTCAGGTGCCCATCTTGACCTCGACTTAAATAGAGCTTTTATTAGTGTTATTCCTAAGCCCAATAAAGATCAGGGAGAAGTCCTGAATTACAGACCAATTTCATTGATCAATAATGATATAACATTTTTGTCCAAAATATATGCCAATAGACTAAACTCCTTTTTGGGCCACTATATAAATTGAGATCAAGTGGGCTTTATCTCAGGTAGGCAGGGGCCGGACCAGGTGAGAAGAGTCATAGATCTAATCCCCTTTCTTGGAAATCCATGGGATGGGGGCCCCGCACAAAAAGGGATGTTATTATCCTTGGACCTGCAGAAAGCCTTCGATTCTGTCTCCTGGGAATATTTGCTGCTTTTACTAAAGAACTGGGGGTTTGGGCCACATTTCCTACATATATTTCAGGTATTATATTCTTCACCCTCAGCTCAGATTCGGTTTCAGGGGTACCTGTCAGACCCTATTCCAATTCGAAGGGGCACAAGACAGGGGTGTCCTCTTTCGCCACTTCTATTCGCTATAGCACTAGAACCCCTGGCTATAGCTCTTCGGGATAGTCCAGATATCAGGGGATGTGAATGTCTGTCAGTTGATCATAAATGTGCCCTGTTCACAGATGATATGCTGCTCTTTGTAACCTCCCCTCTTGTCTCACTACCCAATATTATGGCGCACTTGGAAGAATTTGCAGGGATATCGGGTCTCCGAGTTAACACTTCTAAATCTGTGGCATTAAATATCAACCTCCCTTCAGAGCTGTGGTTGGGGCTTAAAAACTCATTCCCATTTGAATGGCGTTGCGATTTCCTTCAGTACCTTGGAGTAAAAATTACTCCCTCTTTTACCCAATTATATTCATAGAACTACCCCCCACTCTATAAACTACTCAGGGAAGATATGGGGAGATGGTCGTCTCAGAACCTCTCCTGTATGGGCCGTATCCACTCCACTTGTATTATTTTAGAAATTTTCGACGATCCTTGCCCCTACACTGTCACATTCTATTGCCCTGTGGGATCGGTTGCGAGGAAATGTGGATATGGTCTCCCCTCATTATCCTTTGGCACCATTATTTAATAATGCAAATTTTCAACCGGGATTGCAGACCAAAGCGTTCCAATGGTGGCTTGACAAAGGCCTGTACAGAATTGGAGACTTCATTAAGTGACACAAACCAATATCTTTAGCTTATTGCCAAAATACTCTCAGGCTGCCACCATCGGAAATGTTTAGGTTTGGGCAAATCTGGCACTTCCTACAGTCGATAAAGTTGCCTGATGCTGGCACTCCGTTGAGGACAGTGTATGAAAGATGGTGCCTAGGACCCTCAGGTTTTGGAGGGGGGATCTCTATAATTTATGCGGCTCAGTTAGGCTCATTTATGAAATTGTCTTATATGGAAGCTTGGGAGAAGGAGTTAGGAGAAGTTCTCACGATAGATGAATGGAAACAGTGTACCATGAGGTTAACAATGGGGATGCTTAATGTTTCCCTATTAGAAGCCAACTATAAAGTCTTCTCTAGATGGTACCTAGTTCCAGCAAGGATAGCTACTATGTTTCCAGGGTCCAGCCCCTTATGTTTCAGAGGATGTAATCAGCAGGGCACGATGATCCATGTTTGGTGGCACTGCCCAAAATTGCGTTCCTTCTGGAATCATCTTTTTGCGCTGCTTTCAAGAATCCTCCAGGTACATGTTCCAAGAGACCCCGAGTATGTGCTACTGAACATACCAATTATGGGGATCTCTAAGGCACAGAGCAAACTATTATTTTGTTTTTTTCTAGCAGCTAAGACATCAATAGCTCGATCCTGGAAAGCCAAAAGGGTCCCATTCTCAATGGTACTATCTAAATTAAATTGGATCATGCCACACGAGAAGCTACATAGCATCTTACAGGATAGATACTCAAATTTCCAAGCGGTTTGGCACCCATGGCTGTCATATCTAGGAATTCTGAACTCTCCGTGTATTTTCTCAGCTAACCCAGGTTAACATCGACTAAGAACCCCGGAGCTTAGGAGTCTCAATCCCTCTACTCTGTCTTTCTTTCTTTTTCTTTGTCCTCTCCTTTTTTTTATCCTTTTCTTTATAAAGCCCATGTTTCCGTTTTTGACCTTTGGTGTGCGATGTGAACGCACACACACCAAAGGACGCTATCATATGTAACCTCAGTAATTAATAATAGTATCCCTAACGATAAAATGGAAACTATCATTACATTATCCCACTGGTAGAAACCAGAAGTCAATAAATCTGAATGATGCGCAGCTAATAAGATCAGAAAGGGGCACAGCAGAGCTAAGACGGGAAGAGGGGATACAATGCTGAGATTATAGGTTTGTTTTCATATGTTACTGAGCTACATATGACATGTGTATGTAATCATTTGTTTACTGTATAAAATGGAAACTAATAAAAATTTTGAAATCAGTTGGCTGAGGCTCCCAGACCCTAATGGCCTTCGGGAGCCCGAAATTTCAAATAGCATTCATTAACTCGCGAATGCCATTCAGAAATACTTTTTCTGTTTTGATGTTATTTGATAGCTGTCAATAAATGGGCAGAACAAGTCCCGTGACATCACGACTTGCTCATTTGTTTTCATTCGAGCCGGAGCTGTCATGGTACAGCGAGTCTTCGGCAGGTTCGGATTACATTGTTGGATCTCTTCTTCCTTTTTTTTTTTATATTAAAGGATTTGTCAAAAACAGTTTGTGTCTTTTGTTGAATTAATTAACAATAGAAATCACCAGCACTCCGTAAATGAAATAAAAAAAAAGTCAATTTATTTGGACTAAACATCACACATATTGCATAATCCAACGTTTCGGGACCACACAGGGTCCCTTCATCAGGGCAGAGATGTGACCCACATTTTGTTGAATTAAAGGATATTTTTCAAATGTCTTATGTGTTTACTTTTTATTTAACCCTTTAGTGAATGAGTATGGGTAACAACTACCCCTTACTCATAAACAAGGGGGGTGATATCTGGGTGCCCTCTTTATGAAAGGGGGTACCCAGATGCAAATAAGCCTCCCTGCCCGTAGATCCCACAACCACCACCCAGGGTTGTGAGGAAGAGGCTCTTGTCCTCATCGCCATGGCGAGAGGCATGTGGCCTGGTATGGTGCAGGGAGGGGGGTGGGTTGGATTAGCGGTCTGGTTTGGAATTTTAGGGGGAACCCCATGCTTTTTTTTAAGATTCGGGGTCCCCCTAACATT
>NW_017308839.1:40013-40464 GCF_000935625.1 Nanorana parkeri | reverse complement strand
ATATCTTTTTTTTTTTTTTTTTTAGTTGATGTTTAACAAAGTTCAGAGTTCAGAAAGAAATACAGATGCATTTGAAATTTTCGCTATTGAAAATTCAGATGTGATATAATTAATGATGCACCGATACCGAATACTCATCCAAATTGAGTAAATCTATATTTATTTTATGCAGTTATAATTATCATAACATATAAATAGGTTTCATATATCTCCCCAACAATGTATTAATAAAAATCCCTTCCAAAAGAAAATAAAAAGGGAAAAAACATACAACATTAGATCATACCATTAAATAATTCAATGACTTCAATGACAAAGATTTCAAAGCATAATATTGCAATCCGCTTAAAGCCTGTATTCAATTGTATCATTTTTTATCTCCAAAACATATATATTCTATTCCAATAATTATAACCCACACAAAAAGAAAACAAAAAGTGAGGGAGAATTT
>NW_017308839.1:22860-39862 GCF_000935625.1 Nanorana parkeri | reverse complement strand
GGGACTACATGAAAATGACAAAAGGAAAAAAAAAAGTAAAAACAATAATTATAGGGATTACACACAGGGAAAGTGGAGTTCCGATAATCTGGGGATGCTCATCCTGATTAAAATTGGGAAATCTCCTAGAGGCCATACCTGGGGGAAACTGTGGATTTGAACAAAAAAAAAAAAAATTGGTGTAAAGGGACCAGGTCTAGTTGATAGTCCATATTTTACACTCAATATATCCCATTGAGATAATAACAATCTAGTGAAGTATGGGAGAGAAGACAATGAAGCTCGATAATCAGGTTTAACCCAAGGAAGAGCATATAATAGAAGAGGAGACATACCTCTTTCCAACAAGGTTCCCATATTGTCGACACAAGAGGAAAGCCAGTCAAATATTCATGATAAAACTGCCACTCTGTGGTATAACTTAAAAACTGGCAAATCTAACCCACCTTAAGGACTTTATTTTAGTTAATATTCTAACATTTACTTGAGGGGCTCGCAAACCCCATATAAACTTAGTTATTACAGATCTCAGTTCACGAAAAAAGGTAACAGGTAGAGTAAAAGGGAGGGCTTTAAAAATATATAAAAACCTTGGAAAGATATCCATCCAAAGTAAATTGTCTTCTGAGCCAAGAAAGAGAGAAGTCGCCATGAGGATAGGTAAGTATGCCATCTACTAATTTTTTAAACTTAAGTTCATAAAAAAGAGGAAAATCTGAGGCCATAGAAATTCCCAGGTAAAAAATGGCATCTTTAGATAAAAGAATCTGCGCTCTTGGAAAGATAAGGCTAAAAAGTTAGAATACTAATCCTAAAGCTGCTATGAATTGGTAAAATATGATGTGCAAGTGATAACACAGCGCTAAAGGTGGATTCCGTAAGAAAGTAGGTGTAAAATATAAATTAATATATTGCCTTGTTCTGAAGGTATATATATATATATATCCACCGTACTGGGGGACTAGTTACCTCCTCAAGGTGTATATATGTGTATATACATATATGTGAATAACGTCACAATGAAAAAATATCAAAAACAACTATGTTTAAATCAAGTGATAACAAAGTGTCTAAACCTCTTTGATTGGAAGATCGAACTTATAAGGACTTTATATTTATATTATGTATATATGTATAAAAGTGGGGACAGGGGACAACCTTGCCGCGTGCCGTTGCCAATCAAGAATGAAGAGGATAGATACTCGTTTACCCGGACCTTAGCCGTGGGGTTAGAATACAGGGCCATTACTTTCGAAGTGAAACAGGCCCCTAGATGTAAATGAGAAAGAGTGGCCCGCAGAAAAGACCAATGGACTTTATGAAAGGCCTTCTCCGCGTCCACTCAGAGAAAACATAAAGGCACCAAATGAAGTTCCACAGAGGAGAAGAGGTTAATAATCCGAATAATATTATCCTTCGTCCTAATACAAGTCCTGTTTGGTCCGGATGGACTAACTTTTGGGAGCAAGGCTTGCAATGTTAAGGTTAGTATTTTTGCATAGAATTTAACATCCACGTTGATCAGTGAAATTGGGCGGTAACTTCCACAATTTGTTAAATCCTTCCCTTGCTTGAGGAGAACTTGTGTGCTTCCAAAGCCTGGGTAGGGAATGGACATGAATCTGATGTGGAATTGCTAGTCCGAGTGAAGAATGAGGCTAATAGGTCCTTATAGATCTTATAAAATTGGACCGTGGAGCCCTCTGGATCCGGGCTTTTAGTCACTTGGAACGAAGTACTCGTCCAAATGCTCCAATACTTACCCTGATACCTGGACTTCCAGTCAGAGGGAGAGCATGGAGCCGGCTTCCCGGCCAATCAGGAAGTGGGGCAACGGGTCATGACCTGCCTCCCGACTTCCTGATTAGTCAGGAAGCCAGGCTGCCTCACAGTGTCACAAGGCAGCGTGAATTCGGTTTCCTGGCCAATGAGGAAGTCGGGCGGCAGGTCATGACCCGCCACCCGGCTTCCTGGGCCCACGGTACTTGGGGATGCCGGTATCGGTATTTGGTATTGGAGAGAACCGACAAAAAACATTGGTACTCCTACTTGATATTGAAAAAACTGTATCCGTGCATCCTTAGTTATAATGTTCATTCAGAAATTTGGATGCATCCGAATGTCTGAATTAACAAAAATTCGACCGAATTTCAATTCGTAAGGAAACAAATCGCACATGCCTAAAGCAGTTAGGGAACAATCACAATCCCTGAATGAATTATCAATAATATAGGCAATATCTGTGCTTATTAATGCAATCAAAAATTTGGTACCCACAGTTCAGCTTTTAAACTGACAGCAATTCAGTCCGAACATTAAATTGCTAATAAATAGACAACAATTATTTGAATATATTAATAAGACAAAGGCTGAATATGTGGTTCCCCTTTAAATAAGAATTTAGAGTTGCTTACTGCAGAAAAACACGTAAAGTAGATGTATACCACACTTGCATTGCACTATACTGTAATAGTAATATCAGGTGCAGACATCCGCAAAATATATCTTTGTGCACGACTATCCTTTATGAATCAATCAATTACAAGCAATTTATCTAAACTTAAAGGAGAACTATGAGATGAGTGATTTCCACTCACCTCATAGTTCTAGCCGACCTGTGACAATGAGACTGTCACAGGTCGGCTCAGTAGATCGGGAGGTGAGCGAACACATACCAGGTTCGCTCACCTCTCGATCCTGTCACGGCTCTCTGCCGTGACAGGGGAGGGGCTGGATTCCCCTCTCCCCGCTCCGATCTGCCAGCGCTGACTGGCGGAACGGACGGGGGAGGGGGCGGGTACAGCTGGCTCTGCCTCTAGATAGGCAGAGCCAGCTGTCACTCACGCAGCTGGGCGGATCCCGTCATCTACGTCGGGATCCGCTCCGGCTGCGGCGTCTCAGTATACCGCGAGCTGTAGCTCGCGGTATACTGAGCTTAGGGTAACGGGAGGGCGCTAGTTTGTGTCCTCCCGTTACCCTAAGGAGAACTATGGGGAAAAACACTGACCCCATAGTTCTCCTTTAATCCATGTATATATGTGATTATTAGCAAGTAAACCTATAAAGCGACTTATAACAAAAAGCTTCTTTTACATATTTACATCATGCATAATGTGATTCAAGGTACCCACTTGCATTAGTGGACCATTAGTGAATAAAGCATCACACAAATCATTATGAAAGTGTCCAAAGTCTTAATATATGCAATGAAAATGTGATTCCACACCGCTGTCTCCAATCCTAACCGATGTGTCTCAGATCCAAAAAAACACACTTACCAAGCAAATATGGCCACCTTAATACAGATGAGCCTCTTGCGCTTTATCACCCAGACCTTCACGGTACTTCTATCCACTTTTATCCTGAGCTCCCAAGGTAATATTCACTTAAATCCACTTCTCCTCGCAGAAGCGTAACTAGAAACTTCAGGGCCCCGGTGCAAGAAATCATGAAGGGCCCCCCTGACCCCCCACCACCCTTGAGAAGCAGCCGCGGAGGGTTGGCCTGCGGCATGCTGGAAGCTGAGGTGTCTTCTGTTCGGGCACCCTCAAGTGGTGGAACTACCAGACTGGTCCCCGGCATTCCACCACTTGGGGAGGCCCGTTAACCATCAAGGTGCTGACATTGCCTCCTGGGACTACAGCTCCCAGCAGGCAGACATTCTGCAGCTCTTTCCCATGGTGGTTAATATGGGGGTGTGGGCGGTTTCACCAGGCGGGGACGGAACTATAGCCGCCGACCGTCTGGCCACACGTCCAAACGGCCGCACGGCAGTGAGATCAGCGTGAGGCAGAGCAGCCTGAGGTCGAGGCAGCACTGGGGCCTCGGCCAGGAGAACCCAGTGAGCAGCTTCCTGATCACACAGCCCGCCACCTCTCACGGCTACATGGTGTTCCTGCCACTGAGGAGTAGGTGAGGAGGCAGTCCCCTATAACTGATTGAATTATTCTGCATTTCTGTAGAGAGTATTGCTGGAAATTGTAGTCCCCTATAGCTGTTACTTTTCTGCATTTCTGTAGAGAGTATTGCTGGAAGTTATAGCCTCCTATAGCCGTTACCATTCTTCATTTCTGTAGAGAGTATTGCTGGAAGTTGTAGTCCCCTATAGCCGTTACCATTTTGCATTTCTGTAGAGAGTATTGCTGGGAGTTGTAGTCCCCTATAGCTGTTACTTTTCTACATTTCTGTAGAGAGTATTGCTGGAAGTTGTAGTCCCCTACAGCCGTTACCATTCTTCATTTCTGTAGAGAGTATTTCTGGAAGTTGTAGTCCCCTATAGCCGTTACCATTTTGCATTTCTGTAGAGAGTATTGCTGGGAGTTGTAGTCCTCTATAGCTGATACTTTTCTGCATTTCTGTAGAGTATTGCTGGACGTTGTAGTCCCCTATAGCTGTTACTTTTCTGTTATTTTATAATTCAATGTAGATAAATGTCTTTATTTTTTGCTAAAAGTGCCTGAGTGCTGGATAGGATAGCACTAGGCTGTATGAACATACCACAGACACTTCTCCTCTGGACTGACAAGACGCAATTGCAAACAGGCAAATACAGACACAGGAAGATACTGATCACTCAGAACTGAGTGATCTGATTGGCTGGTCGCGTGTTGCCGCTTTGTGATGTCTTCATTGCATCGCGAACTGTGATTGGCTGGAGATGAACTTTTTCATCTCACGACGCTGCACTACGCACGCTGTCGCCGGGCAGAGCGGGGGATCGGAACTCACTAGACACACTGCAGGCGAAGGACCGCGAGTCGCCGCTCGCCTGTGCGCCGGGCTGCTTCGCCTGCAGTGTGTCACGGCCTTAAACCTCTCGTACATGGAAAGTCGCACACGTTCCTTGGGCGGCCCGGTACCATTTGATCCACGGACCGCTACCGGTCCGCGGCCCGGGGGTTGGGGACCACTGCCCTACAGAACAAACCTAATTGAATCAATCTGACAAGTATGCCAACAATTGTTTTGCCTTTTTTTCCCCCTGTGAACTATAGATATACTGTAAGTATGTATAAAAAACAAATTAATAGAGAAAGACTAGTCAGAAACAAAGGTAGGGATGTGGAGCAACATTATAAAAGGTCTTCAGGTGCTCAAATTACCATTTTGCAGACCCCAAAAAAGCTTCATTTAAATCGGGGAATGTTTAGACCAGGTGAATGCTCCAATTCAAGTCTCATTTGGCAAAGACAGGTGGGGTAATCAAGAGATAGCCTAGTCTAGAGAACGTTTTTGTGGATTGCAACACTTTAATTCTTTTTCATTTTCTGTAGGACATTGTTTTGGTTTTTATTCTAAATTGGTTTTTATTTATGCAAGTGTTCACCAGGGTTTACCCCTTAGTTTGCCTTTTAGAAAGATATATGGAGTTATTTACAAAGCTGCCGAAGGCATAATCCAGCCGAAGTGAAGTGAGCCGAACTACGTTCGGCTATTCACTCAGGCTCAGTACGGCTGATTTCAACCGTACATTGGCTGCCTCCAGCTGTACTTCGGTCAGCCGAACATGCTCTGCATGTTCGGCTGAGCCGACGTGCAGAAGGACTTCGACTCAGCCAATCCAACATCTGAATCGGCTGGGCCGAAGCTCCGGCAGCGCACTCGCTGCCGTTCACTCCTATTCACAAAGGGGCCGAACGGCAGTGAGTCAATAGCCAAATGCCGCCGAGCATCATAGGGCTCAGCTATTCTGTTTCGGTACCTCTGTGGTACCAAGCAGAATAGAAAAGCAATGAAAATAGTTGAGGAAAAAGAAAGGTAGAAACATTTTAAAAAATGTAAATAAATAGTAAACGTCCGGGTCCGCCCAGTTGTTGTTCTTTAATGACAGTTCAGCATCCCCAGGTCAGGTGAGATCACGGCTGGCTCTGCCCCACTGTCATTTGTGAGGCAAAAGACCTGTTGGCCTTGCTTCGGCTGCCACTTCGGCTCAGTCGAGCCGAAGTATATGCCTTCGGCTGCTGTACGGGCCATAGTGAATAGCCCTTCAGTTCGACTGAACCGAAGGGCATCCGGCAGCTGAAGAGAGCTGAAGGATCAGCCGAAGCTACGGCTGGATTCTTTGGCTCCTTTGTGAATAACCCCCATAGTTTCCTTTTAGAGTTCAGGTATGATTTAGACAAAGGATAGCAAAAATATTTATATTATATCACCACTCCTGACAACCTTGGATATGGGAAATGTTAGGAAACAAAAATTGCACAGTTTAAAAGAGAAGACATAGACTTCTTGTAATAGAACAATGTAGTTGTTCTTAAGGACCTTAGTATTCAGTGAAAGAACTTTAAACATTGTTGGGGGAGGGATGAAAAAAGTAAGAGAGGATTGAGAAGAAAAGTCTAATGGCAGGAACTATTCTAGGGGGTTCCTTTGATAATGTGACCAAGTTCACACCATTTAGAGGGTATCATGCCCAGGCTGAAGTGGCAGTTTTGCAAGCGGGCACTTTACAGGTGTATGGCACATTAGTAAACAACAGTTCAAAACTAAAATGCAACTTTATTCTGAGCAATAGGTAGATTTGATCAATCCTGTGGTTGAGGATCTGCATTTCAAGTATGGTCTTAAGGAGTGAATGAATGGAGGAGGTGATCAGTGAACCACTAAGAGTACGGTAGGTCTAGACTGTCATCTGGCATTGAGATGGCATTGAATTGTTTTTAGTTTAAAGGGCAAGTTCCAAGGGCATTTTATCAGTGTAAGTACTATGTGGCTTGGATGATAGCCTTCTTTGACTCATAATAGTGAACCCTTTCTACAGCTGCCACAGCCTCCTGAAATGCTCACCTCACATTCAGGGCTGCGTATGCAGCTGCAGATTATGGGAGAACAAAGCTGAATTCACTGAGTGTATTTTTATTGTGGATAAACCAGCAATCAAGTAAGAAGTTACAAGTTGGATTATGCATGTGTCATCCAGGATGGATGCAGATCTGTAGACTTCTTTCAAAATACCCACATACAGCTTTGCAGAGGTCCAGTATCACCCAAAAAAGGACCTCTGGAAGATATAGAGCCTCTGGGCAGTAGTATTCCTGCTCATCTGCTGTTAGCTGTAGGCTGTTATAGGGAAGTTTTGTCTACCTGAATTTGGAACTAGCCATATATGCTGCCAGGTTCTCCAGTGATGTGCATTGAGGTTGCACTTCATGAAAAAAATGTTTTATATTAAAGTCACCACAAAGGTTATGAATATGCTACTAGCAAATAGAGATGGTTATTCAATTGCCCTGAGGGACCAGAAAGGAAACTTTTCCTTTAAAACTGCATCATGCTTTAAAAGTTTTTGTTGCCTTCCACTAGATCAGTAATGGTCAACTGAGTGAATATAGTAGGCCTCAAGAGGAGTCCTGTACATGTCCAATGGTTTGCAGTGCACAATAGTTTAGTTTTCATAAATTTGTGCTGTGTTAAGGCAGGTCTTACTATGTATTACCGCAATGCATGATGTGTGAACCACTTTGTATGCGTTGCAGTCTCATTCGCTTCAACAGTGAGTTGTGGTCTCTTTCAGAGTAGCAGGCAACACACCCACACTGCAGTGCACCACAATGTACACGCTGTGAATTGTGGTGTGCTGCACTGGAAAACATCATGTTCATTAATGGCCTGGATGGGAAGGGGGTTTAACACCGCGGATGTCAACTGGTTAAGGTGCACTAAAATATGTCAAATTTCTGAATCGCATTGAGCTTGCTTATGCAGTATACGCAAATGTGACCCAGAACATCCAACATACTTTATGTGGTGAACATAAAGAGGGGTTGGACAATCGCTTAGCATTTCACTTGTGTGCTTATAAATGTTGTAGTTTTGTAAAATGGCAATGCAATTTCTAAATATATTATAATTTTCTAGCCGTGCTGGAGAACTTAGTGTTGCTGATGGCAGTTAAAGCTTGCTGTATACTGGACACCTCTGTAACCAAAGCCATAAAACATAAAAAGCACCAAGAGAAAGGGAACAGATACCTCTCTTTTCAGGACCTGCTCTCCTACAAATCAATTCACAAAGTTGTACCAGTTGTTTGTGATGGGCAGATGATATGGTATAAGTAGGGTAAATGAAGCAGAGAGTATGATAGATGAATGTGAGGTTAGAACCAATAGATATACTGTCCCCAATCTGTGAAGAGTGTAAGTACTTTGTCCTTTTATTTTTTGCAGTCTACAATATCCAGGGTCTCCTGTGCCCAAACCCTCTCTCCCAAAGTTCTTCAATAAAAGTTAATCGAGCATCAAATCATTTGTGTGGAAATCAGTTTCATCGGTCACCACTGGAGGGTCGGTAAGTGGTTGATTGCTGCTGATTGGCCGATTGGATGATGACAGACTTCCTCACCAGTCAGGAGTGACTGGTGAGGAAGCCTGCCATCATCCAATCGGCCAATCAGTGGGAGAAGAGGTCAGAATGAAGCAGATGACTAGGCTGTGACCATGGCCGGATTCCTCACAAGGCCAGGTCTCGTGGCGGCAGCTGGGGGGTGAAAAATTGCTGACGTCGCGACCACTGTCCACGAGTCCCCAACCCGATGTTCCGTACAGAGTCACGGCGACAGGCAGATGGGAGGCAACCCCAGGACAGGAGCCGTGGAAGCGTACTAGGGGAAGGATTGCAGCGCGCTTGGAGGACTCGTCCAGACCATCATGAATGACATGAAGGTGAGAGTGTCTGCCAGGATAATATAAAGCCAGGTATGCAGAATTGGATATAGCTGTGCCACACTATACAATAATACACTGTTCTGGAGTCTGGACATGTGCTCATCTATTGGCATTACAGAGCTACTATACAGTGTATTATTGTATAGTGTGGCACAGCTATATCCAATTCTGCATACCTGGCTTTATATTATAAAGTTCTTATAATATAAAGTTCTTATAATATAAAACCAGGTATACAGAATTGGATATAGCTGTGCCACACTATACAGTGTTCTGGTCTGGACATGTGCTCATCTATTTTCCCCACTATGGGGATACAAGCCTTAGTTAGCAATGGCATGAAAAATATTCATTTCATGTTCATGTTCTTCATAATATTAAGAAACTGACCTAAAATCATGATTTTGTATTGCTTTAGAAAAAATGTGACCTGTCCCTTTAAGAAAAAGTATCGGTAATTGGCATCGGTGAGTACTTGGAAAAAAGTATTGGTACTCGTACTCGGTCTTAAAAAAGTGGTATCGGTGCATCCCTAATAGTAACACAAGGGCAACAAAAAATTACTGGTGTGAATGGGACAGTTCACAGCAGTGTGTTGCAATGTTGTCCGTTGCACTGGAAAAAAAAAAGTAGAGCATGCTCTACTTTCCTTCAGCGCAACGTAACTCAACTCTACAAAAAAAACCTGCTATGCAATGCATCACAAACTTTAGTGAAGTATGTCCACTCTGGACATGTTACTTCAGATAAAGTTTGACCAAAACGAAGAAAACAAAAACCAAAAGCTTAAAAATCACAATGCAACAGACCGGATTGCACAGAAATCAGAAGGCACAATCACAAGGCAATGGACCCTTCGTTGCAATTACCTTGCGATAAAGAAGAGTTTAATAAACAAAGAAGTGATGCTAATACCAATGTAGTGCAGTGGATGACAGAAATCGGGGTTCAAAACAGAGTAGAAAAACTTAATGTGAACAAATCTCCAATACCAGATAGCTTTCACTCACAAGTCCATAGAGTTGTTAACCCATTTATAGCCAAATCATTGTTCCTAGTTTTAGGACACCTTACTGACCAGACAGACTACACCCACAAGTCTATAAAGTAGAGTTCTTAACCCTCTTATAGCCAGATCATTGTTCCTAGTCTTTAATGACACGTTACTGGCTAGAGTGGTACCAAAAAGTGGTGTAAAGAAAATGCGGTTTTAATATTCAAAAAGGGTTGAGATGTCTTTTAGGAAACTACAGACTAGTCAGCCTAACATCAATATTATGTAAAGAGAATGGTAGTGGACTATATTCAAGATTTTACCTGTGAAAATGGTGTATGAAACAACCAACATGGATTTGTGAAAGACCATTCTTGTCCGACCAACCTATTAGTGTTCTATGAGGCAATGAGTATCAATTTAGATAGAGGCAGGAGCATCTATCTGGATTTCGCTAAACCATTCGATACAGTACCCAATAAAAGCTTCATTTACAAAATAAGGTCTATTGGCCTTCATAAAATGTTATGTATATGGATAGAACACTGTGTTACACTCACCTTCAGACGACCGCGGGTCGGACGGACTCTCACCCGCAGCCCTGAGCTCAGTGGCTCCTGTTTCCAGCTCTCCTGGCCACTCTGTGATGTCTCCGCTGCGTGGAGCCGCCGGGTAGTGCGCACGCGCGCACTGTGTATCTTCTTACAGGTACAGTACACTGCAATTAAGGAACTACCCCGCCCCTGGAGACGACCGCACCCAGACGTAAGCAGGTATAAATGCTAGCCTCACATGTCATTCTGTGCTTGTTTATTGCAGAGTTTGCCTCGTAGTGCCTGAGCTTATCAGTTATCATAGTGTGTTTCTTGTGTACCGAACCTTGCTACTTCCAGACCACAAACCCTGCTGCCGGCCCTTGACCCCTGCTACCCTCACGGACTACGACTTTGGATTTCGAATTGGCTACGGTCACCACCACATGAGAGACCGTGCATTACCCGGGTCTGATAGTGTGGAGGTACCAATTGTATTGGCAAGTCCCCTGCATCCCGAGCTCCTACGGACTACTCCCTGATACACGGTTACAGAAACATGTGATAAATGGATAGTTTTCTAAATAGCCCAAGGTTGTGAGCGGTGTGCCTCAGGATCCTGTTTTTGGTTAATGCTGTTTTAATATGCAGGGTTATGCATTTGGGTGCTAAAAATATGCATGGGAGATACTCATTAGGAGGAGCACATCTGGGGAAATAAGTGATGGAAAAAGTTTTGGGGGTCCTTTTAGACCGCAGACTTAGCAATAGCATGCAATGCCAAGCTGCAGCTATCAAAGCTAGCAGAGTAATCTTAAGCACTAAATAGGTTTAGAGACAAATCTATAAACACTGATTCGCAGGGCTTGAAAAATCCACTCGTCTGTGACGAGAGGACGGCGGAGCACGACGAGTAGCTTCCGGGCCGGCCGTTGTAATTACACGGCCGGGAGCTTTACATTCAAGCGATCGGGCGTCTCTAGAGACGCTCGATCGCTTGTATTAGCAGCTGTCACTGCCGTTGCCGGTCCCGAGATCCGTTGTTCCCGATGCGGCCCGGACCGGCACGGCTCTGTGACAGGAGATCAAAGGGAGCTCAGCATACGATCTCCCTTTGATCTCCTCTCAGTCCCCGAATGCAGGAAGTGATGTATATGACATCACTTCCTGCATTCAGTGTCACTCTCCAGCTACAGAAGCCGATGAAGCAGATCTCTGCTTCATCAGCTTCTCTGGGGGTCCCTAGGTGACATTAGGGGTCTTGGAGACCCCTGATGTCTCCATAAAGAGGACCTGTCATGTAAATTGGCTATCACATAGTTACATAGTATTTGAGGTTGAATAAAGACATAAGTCCATCAAGTCCAACCTATTGTGTGTATGCATTTATGTTTGAGCAGGTGTGTGCATGTGTATTAGTCCATGTGTGATTTTGATCTTAGGCGTACCTGTACCCCTGTATGTTATGGTCTCCAAGGAACTCGTCCAGGAGTTTCTTGAATGACTCCACACTCTTAGCTGAAATCCCTTACTGCGGCAGCGAGTTCCAGACTTTAACCACTCTAACTGTGAAGAACCCCTTGCGCCCTGTGTGTTAAAAATTGTTTTCCACCAATTTTTGGTTGTGCCCTCTGGTCTTTCTTACGGAGCTAACCGTAAACAACATTAATAATGTTGTTGTCGCCCCTAAAATAGTTTATACAGGAAAATCATGTCCCCCCTTAATCTCCTAACCTCCAAAGAGAACATATTTAATTTTAACAACCTTGTTTCATATTTCAGGTCCTCAAACCCCTTAAGGAGTTTGGTTGCCCTCCTCTGGACTTTTCACTTTTTTCACATAGGGGGCTCCTTAGCCCCCCATGTAATAGCAATAGCAAAATAGCAAAAATAAAGAAGCATAAAAAAATTAAAAAAGAAAACAATTTTTTAAAAGTCCCCGCCCCCACATACACACGCAGATATGCGTTGGGTGCGCCTATGTGCAAAAACGACGATTGCGCCTATTGTGCTGCACATGTTACATATCGCCGCAAACGGCGGAGTAAGAGCAATAATTTTAGAGTCATTAATCACTGATAACACTAAACTGATGAGCAGTAAAAGCGTTTTAAGCGTCGCCCTTGGGCGTTTTCTGCGATTTTGCGGGCGCACACAATTTTAAGGCTTGACATGTTTGGTGTCTATTTACCCGACGTAACCCTGACTTTTATATTTTACCAAAAATATGGGTAAGAATAAATGTTTTATGACATAACGTAGAAAACTTTGGGGTTTTTTTTACATTTATGGTACTTTTTTCATTATATAGTAAAAAAAAAATAACACCCGCCCCCCCCAGTGGTGATTATATACCTCCATAAAGAAAGCTCTATCTGTCCCCAAAAAAATGTAACATAAAGGCTATAGTCCAGCCATGCTGACTGGTGAAATTTTTGACTGACTGGTGAGACACCCTAAAATTTTTCAAGCCCTGCTGATTCGGCTTTAGCCTCAGCATGCAGTTCAGTTTTGATCACCAATCAACAGGAATGATGTCCTTGAACTGGAGAGACTTCAGAGAAGGTCAACTAAATTAATAGGGGTTGAAAGACCTAGTTTTTGAGGAATGATTAAAAATATTTCAATTATTCACCCTGGAGAAGAGGCATGTAACATTACAATCACATTGTATAAATATATCAATTGTGACAGCAGCATCTGTAATAAACTGTTTACTCTACGGTCCCTGAAGAGGACACCTGAGACTGGGCCATCACCTGAGACTGGATGAAAAGAGGTTCAATCTCAAATTTTATAAGGGATTCTTTACTGTTAGAGCAGTGAAAATGGGAAAACCCCCTTCCCCAGGTGGTGGTATCAGCTGAGAGCATATATACATCCAAAAAATGTTTAGATGTCTTCCTCAGTGAACACGATATAAAGGGTTTACAGGACACCAGGAATGCGTCCTGGACAGACGAAATATTTATCTGCTATTTAGGTCATGGTCCCTTTAAGGGCATGAAGAAAAAAAAAGGTTTTGTCAGGGTGAGGGGTTCCGGGGTGAGTTTTTGAAAGGAAACTGCTATGCAATCTTCCCTGGATTAGTAGTTCTGAAATGGGACCCGGAATCTGGAGGCTCGGAGAGATATTGGGTGGAAAATAGCCTCCGTCTCTGGCTGGAGGTGTGTTTTGGAGCAGGACATGGCTGAGTATGGAGCTGTGGACTGTCTGGATCTTTTGTTATACTGAAGATAAGTTTTTGTTCATTTGTTTTGTTTGCTGAAGAAAAGCTGTTTTTGTTGGAGTGTTTTAGAGAGAAAATAAAGACCTTATTTTCTAACACGGCTGCTTATCAATCATAACTGCTCTGAATATTACAAGGGGTAGGAAAATTCTTAGCGCACACATTGAACTGGATGGACCTTTGTCTTTATTACCGTATTTGCCTGCGTATAAGACGACTTGGCGTATAAGACGACCCCCTACTTTTTGTGTTAAAATATAGGTTTTGGGCTATACTCGTCGTATGACAGCCCATTCACACTAAGCGTCATACCTTTTGTAGCGGATCCGCACGGTCGGGATAGCGCGACTTTCAGGGGGGGCGTTCCAGCGACGGTAGCGCGACCTTCTCCGTCGGGCTCCATTAGAAAAAAGCAAAATCCGCCGGAAAAAGGGTCCTGTAGAAGCGACTTGCGACCGCGACGAGCGACGCGCGACATGGAGCTAAGACAGCTCCATTGAGTAGCATTAGCCGGCGACTTCTCGCGATATCGCGCGGCAAAAATGCGCAATATCGCGGCGGGAAATCGCTCAGTGTGAATGACGAGTATAGCCCCAAATAATGTTTAAATGCACCCACTAACATCCATGGCGGTATTCCCGAGTGTGGCTCCGGGTTAATTTTCAGTACCATAAGCGGTAACCCCGAGCCACACTCGGGATTACAGTCTCTTACCTTGTCCACGATCCCCACTGTGTCCGTCTTCCGCTGAGTCAATCACGGCAGGCTTTGTATTAATGTATACAGGCTTTATATTCATTAATACAAAGCCTGCCGTGATTGGCTCAGCGCTGAGCCAATCACGGCAGGCTTTGTATTAATGAATACAAGCTTTGTATTACAACCTTACCAACTATGTAACTAAGATATTTACACAAAAACTACATCAAGATCTAGATAATTACCCAGATAGCAGGGATAACTTGCCACAAACTTGTGTCAGGGTGAAATTGTAATTTTGTTAACTTGCTGCACATGTTCCTGGCAAGTTGTAGACTTGCACAACACTTGCAGCGCAAGTTGTAGTTGACACTTTTTGAATTTGTAGCAAATTTGCTTGGCAAGTCTACAGCAAGAGTCCTGCAGGTCTTAGCAAGAGCTCTGCAAGCTCACTGGTCTGGAGACTTGCAATGCAGACTTGCTGTAATTGTGCAACAAAATTGTGAAGCTTGGCAAGTCTGCAAGAGTTTAGCAAGTAATTTTCAAACTTGCAGCACAATTGCTTGCCATCTGGGTATCTATTAGAACTTAAATCCATTTTTTGTTAATTTTGAGTAGAGAAAGGGAGGTTTTTAAATCCCTGTCAGTGTTTTTGTCATCTGTGTCCCATTGGGGAGATTTCCCTTTGCGTCGTGTCCCATAGCCGCAACAGGAAGTAGAGGAAATCCCTCCAAAGTGAGGGGAAATCCCTGGTTATCACCAGAATCACCAGAACTAGTATCCCCATTAACGTATTATATAATAGGGAAACATTAAACATTATTACTTTATAGATACATTTTTGTATTTGAAAAAATAAAAATATGTATTGAAATAAAGTATTTAATTGTTAGAACTACGTGAATGATGCATTAAAGAGACCCTACTTTTATATCTGGATGTCAGGCAAAGCTCTAACACTTCCAAACAATTTTGGAGCTTGCAGCTAAGCCCTTGACCTGCTTTCACATTTCTATTTGTTCATTGCTGTGATGGCCAGCTTTACTGGCCAATAGAAATGAGAAGGATGGCAAAGACAGAATAGTTTGTGATGCTGCTAAACTTACTTGTACTTTATACCTGCAACAGTTTTTTGTTCTCTTTTCCACATGACAGAGTCCCTTTAAATATAATACGCGACAGAAAGAGCAAATAGCTACACAATACTAATGATAAATCATTAAATGTTAGAATTAAAATGTATAACTGGTAGAAGTTAAAATCATATAATAGTTATTATTATGCATTTAATATGTAGATGTATCTCCATGTTTTAATTTGTATTTAGGTATATTAGGTTTTCTGTTACCAAATAAAGCCTCGGCAAAAAAGGTTTTTATAGTTTTAATTTCCCCTGCAGCATTCACTCATTTAATATTAATAATTAGTTCCAATCAGCTAAATTCTGTCATTTAATGCATTTAATGTATATTTGATATGGTGCAAACCACTTATATACTATAGCACTTAAACAAGTACCTTATTTCTTTATGACTAAAATATTAACACATATGTAGGTCTATACAGTAGATATGAAGCAATGTGTTCAATTATTACATAATTGATGTAAAGGATTTAAAAGCAAAGGAAAAATCTTCTGGGCGACTGTATTTCTATTTCATATTTGCCTGCTTGATAAAAATGTAAATGTTATTTTTTAGCCCTAAATGTAATAAACAATAAAGAAAATGATATACAGTATTTCACAGTTATGGATGTAACTTACAAAAATTACCTTTACCATGAAGGGGGTTACTCCAATCAGCGCCGGCCTTAGGCCTTTAGGCTGCCGCCCCCAGGACGAGCTGTGTCGGCCGCACGGCGCCCTTGTTGCCATGGCGCCCTGTGCGGCCGCACTGCTCGCACACCCCTAAGGCCGGCCCTGACTCCAATCTGAATTTGCTGGAAGTAAACAAGTGACATTGCAACCATTACTTCTACATTTAGAAGAGAAGCCATAGATTAAAATAAAGTCAATGCTGCACGCTTGTTTAACTCTGATTGCCATGCTGTTTAATCTACATTGCCTGCATAAAGCCATGCTGTATGTAATACACTCTTAACGTAAAACAATCAAACGGTTAAAAAGAAGTAACATACTGCTCTGCATCTAATGAATATCACAAGAAAAACAGAGTGACTGCTTTAGCTAATTTGTAACAACCCATGTTGGTCATGGTATAAGTCGTCTGAAGTAGCTGTGCATAAAAAATAGCAATGGAAACTAATGCATATCCTCCTCATTTCTAAAAATACTAAGTCCCTTAAGATAAGGTGGAATGGTAGGTTTGCAGTAAGAATGTGTGGTCAATAACTGTGCAGGAATTGGGTGATACTATTAAGTCAACACCATCCAAAATCCCATAAAAATGTTGTGACTACCAGTGACATCCAGACATCCTGTGGCAATCACAATGCTACCACCATCTATGACACTTGGCATGATACATACATGGTCTTGTGATTTTTGTTTTCCTTTTTATGGTCTTTTGACCTTTAGTAAAGTAACTATTTACAAGGAATTTATTTTGCCCTTGTAATTTGTATACCGTACTAACATGCTTGCTTTAGACCTGGTATAATAGCATGTCAGTGGCTGCTTTGTGTAAAACTATATTATTGTCTGTCAGACACAAGCAAGAGCAACTTTTTACATTGCATTTATCTATTTTCTTAAGTTTACCCCATTTGACATTTTTTCCAGTTTGATATTTTGCTCCCCAACTTTGTCTATATACTCCCCTCTCTGTATATCTGTCTATATACTCCCCTCTCTGTATATCTCTCTGTATACCCTCCTCTCTGTATACCCCCACCCCCTTTCTGTATACCCTCCTCTCTGTAT
>NW_017308839.1:11891-22084 GCF_000935625.1 Nanorana parkeri | reverse complement strand
CGAATATTGGCTTATATCCCCCCCCCTCTGTATATCTGTCTGTATACTCCCCTCTCTGTATATCTGTCTATATACTCCCCTCTCTGTATATCTGTCTGTATACTCCCCCCTCTGTATATCTGTCTGTACAGGTGAAACTCGAATAATTAGAATATCGTGCAAAAGTAATGGCAGTAATTGCTGCAAAAGGGGCCCAAACCAAGTACTGAGTCCATATGCATGCTTGTACTTTTCAGAGGTCCGATATTGTTCTATGTACAATCCTTGTTTTATTGATTGCATGTAATATTCTCATTTTTTGAGGTTGTGGATTTGGGGTTCTTGGGGTTTTCATGAGCTGTAAGCCATAATCATCACAATTATGACAAATCACGGCTTGAACTATCTTGCATTGCATGTAATGAGTCTATCTCATATATTAGTTTCACCTTTTAAGTTGCATTAGTGAAATAAATGAACTTTGCATGATATTCTAATTATTTGAGTTTCACCTGTATACCCCCCTCTCTGTATATCTGTCTATATACTCCCCTCTCTGTATATCTGTCTGTATACTCCCCTCTCTGTATATCTGTCTATATACTCCCCTCTCTGTATATCTGTCTGTATACTCCCCTCTCTGTATATCTGTCTGTCTATATCCTATGATTGATGACAATCTATAACTTAACAGATAGTCTGGGAACTGGAGCCAAAAACAGATGTTTGTTTTTATCACTGCACACATAAAAATGGCTACTTGCTATAAAGTTAATTTTACATATGTAAATTGACCAGGCAACATGCACATACAGGTTTTTTTTTTAAATTTCTTTATTGGTAAACAGCTCAAAATGTGTATACATATAGAAGGTGCGGCGTACCGCCCAAAATGTAGTGCAAAAGAGAACAACACATTCCTGAGTCGCGCAAGGATCCAACAGCGGGCCTGCTACTCATAAATACAAATTCTTTGTAACAAGAAGAATCCGAATCACATGTGAATAAACTTTTCCACTGAATTTGTAGCACATACAATGCAATACATACATCGCCGATAACATCCTTCTACATCTTGGTATATCAACAGTTCCACCGCCTATAAAATCTTAGTAAACTAAACAGTCGCGGTGTGATGGTGGATTTTCCACTTGCTCGCTACAGGGTGAACTCCTGCAGCTGAATAGTGCTGGGAGTTTATCCTATATCGTTTTATCAGAAAGTAAACATATGTGGGAACTACATCCCTAACAGCAGAGGGGGGGGGTGGGGGGCAGAGAGGAAAGGATAGAAGAAAGTATATAGGTATTAGCCCGTTTCCCAGGGTAGCAGCCCCGGCCTATCCAATTAGGCCGCCATGACCCGCAGATATGTATCTGAGCAACGAAAATGGAGCCATGCACCCCAGGTTGAGCAGAAGCGCTCTTAGGAGTTATGTACAGACGAGGTGAGATCTTCCATTCGATATACATCGTTGATCTTCTCAAACCACATGCGCCTGGTAGGGGGAGTGGTTTGCCTCCACAGCATAGGGATGCACGCCTTGGCAGCAGAGAGTAGGTGAATAGTGAGAGACCTCTTGTATTTGGTAATGGGTGTGGCAGACATGTGCAGTAGGTAGGCCGCAGGTAGGTCACCCAGGTCGGTCATGGTAAGTTGATTTATGATGTCCCTGACAGTATCCCAAAAGGGTCTGAGCTTGGGGCAGAACCAAAAAACGTGGGACATCGTCCCCCTCCCCGATTCGCATCTCCAGCACGTGTATGGCACTAGCGGATTGATCTTATGGAGAAGATTTGGGACCCTGTACCACCTGGACAAAATTTTGTAACCCTGTTCTTGAGTCTGATTGGCAATGGAGGCTTTGTGGGTGGCCAATAGGGCTCTGGCCCGTTGCTCCCCCGTGAACTCTTGGCCCAACTCCTCCTCCCATTTCTTCAGGAATGGGGGACAGTAGTCCTGTGGAGGGGACAACAGTATCCCATAGAGGGTCGCAATCACATGTCTTACTGGTTGTCCTTGTTGACATAAGGATTCGAACGGCGTTAGGTCTCGTGTGGGCAGAGCAGAGTGGGGGATCGCCAGTAGGAAGGGTGAAAGAGAGGAGAAAGTAGGTTCAGGAGGGAGATTGTAGGCCAGAAGGGTTGGGAGGAGAGGGTCAGAGGTGACAGGGGGAAAGAGAGGTAGGGGGTCGTTGAAGAGTATATCTCCAACTGTTTTTGGTACTATACTTCTAAGCTATCTCTGTTGATTATAAACGAGATAGCGGGCCTATTGGGGGTCGCACTCCCAAACACACTGAAGTTTTGGGGAAGAGATGTGGAGATGCGCCCCCGGCACACACAGTGGCGTATAGTAAACAAGTATAAACATAACTGTCCGTGCAACAAAAATATTAAACATATCCTAGCGACACCACTAGATAAAAATTCTCAACAGGCGTGTCCCTCGCAGGGAGCCCCCACCCCCCCAGTTGGTGGATCCATAACCATACATAATGATCGTGTGGCTTAACCTAAGCCCTATCTGTCCGAGCCTTCCAGCAGGGTGCCCCCGGCCATTTCGAGCCAACCCCCGAAGCAGACATCTCCCCATCCCATGCCCCCCCCCGCACCCCTGTGGACCGCCAAAATAGTAGCTGGATCCATTACACAGCCAGGGGTCCAGTGAGGGGAGGGGCGAGGCCCCCACATAGGGAACAACACAGGGGTTCTAGTCTGCCTCCATCTGGGAGCCAGGCATGCGTGCCACCACATCAATTAAAGACATTTAAACAGAGGGAACTAATATGTACTCGTGTAGGTAAAAAAGGATAAATGGATCAGTCCACACCGGGTCGCTGGGGTCTCACGCCGGAGATGATTCAGGCCTCAGGTTGTGACCGGGCCGGTCTGGAAGGGGACCGGGCAAATGGTTGCTGACGACCCCTATAGGAACGGGGTTGGCGCTTTATCCTGGGGGCCTGGGCCGGGCGATCCAAAGCAAAGTCCAGCCATGTAGGGATCGGGATGGCGTCCGCCTCTAGGATCTCGAACAATGCTGGTAGCTGGTCAGGGGTGTGTAGGGCAAAGACCGAGTCATCTTTACTCACAATTACAAAAAAAGTTATTTTAAGAAAAAGAGAAAGTGGGGTTTTGAAAGCACCGGATAAATGACAACTCCAAACAGAAAAATACATAAAAAATATATTTATTTCATATAAATCTTAAAAAGAGAAAAAAGGAGAGGCTCAAAGCCAATGATAAAAATTATTTAACTAAATAGATAGTCCCCACACAGCTCTTTCCACATAACACAATACCTCTTCATTTACAAAGCCAACATGATTCACCCTATGTTCTTATGGACATACATGATTTGGGATTAGAGTGCCAATGACCAGAATAACATACAGAGAGGCCCTTAGCAAGGATGTTCATAGGGCTGTGGAATGGAATAATGCTCTTCGCTAGCACTGCTTTAGGAGCAGAATGTGGCCCTAGGAACAAAACATGATTCAATTGGTAGTAGGAAGCAACTATACAAACATGATAAAATATAGAAGCCAATGCTGGTTCAGTTAGGGATCCGCATGATTCCTCATCCAAATTGATGGGTTTAAAGTATTTGTCCACAATAATGCTTTATCTAGTGTCCACAATGTATAGGTATTTGATTCTGTGGGTAGTGCTTGAAGGGTTGGAAGGTGGAGCAGATCTATTCTCCACTAATGCCAACCCACAAGCAAAATATAACCACCTTGAGAATTCATACAAGGGTAATCACAATGATTGTCAGAGATTTCACATAGTTTGGGATACATGATTAAGGCATATTGCAGATGGTCATAATTATATAAAAAAACAGTGCGATTCACCATTGGATTACAAGCATATATATACTTAAGTTAATTCATTGTATAAGGATATCATGAAATTCATATATAAAAATAACAAGAGAATGAATGGTCTATAGTGAGCAGGCTTTTTAGTCCTGCACTCAAAATGACTACCATAATAGGCTGTGTATTTAAATTATATATTCACAATAAAGTGACAGTGCTTATAAAACTCAATCAGGTAGTAGGACCAGAACTTGTGATGACAACAAGTTCCCACTATATCATGGTGTCGAAGACCTAGGTGGTGATCATGTGGTCGATGGTAACCATTCATCCATTCATTCTCTTGTTATTTTTATATATGAATTTCATGATATCCTTATACAATGAATTAACTTAAGTATATATATGCTTGTAATCCAATGGTGAATCGCACTGTTTTTTGATATAATTATGACCATCTGCAATATGCCTTAATCATGTATCCCAAACTATGTGAAATCTCTGACAATCATTGTGATTACCCTTGTATGAATTCTCAAGGTGGTTATATTTTGCTTGTGGGTTGGCATTAGTGGAGAATAGATCTGCTCCACCTTCCAACCCTTCAAGCACTACCCACAGAATCAAATACCTATACATTGTGGACACTAGATAAAGCATTATTGTGGACAAATACTTTAAACCCATCAATTTGGATGAGGAATCATGCGGATCCCTAACTGAACCAGCATTGGCTTCTATATTTTATCATGTTTGTATAGTTGCTTCCTACTACCAATTGAATCATGTTTTGTTCCTAGGGCCACATTCTGCTCCTAAAGCAGTGCTAGCGAAGAGCATTATTCCATTCCACAGCCCTATGAACATCCTTGCTAAGGGCCTCTCTGTATGTTATTCTGGTCATTGGCACTCTAATCCCAAATCATGTATGTCCATAAGAACATAGGGTGAATCATGTTGGCTTTGTAAATGAAGAGGTATTGTGTTATGTGGAAAGAGCTGTGTAGGGACTATCTATTTAGTTAAATAATTTTTATCATTGGCTTTGAGCCTCTCCTTTTTTCTCTTTTTAAGATTTATATGAAATAAATATATTTTTTATGTATTTTTCTGTTTGGAGTTGTCATTTATCCGGTGCTTTCAAAACCCCACTTTCTCTTTTTCTTAAAATAACTTTTTGTGTGTATACCATTATCAGGGGTGTGGCACCTAATATCCAGATCCAGGTCAAAAACTTCTTTATCCAATTTACTCACAATTAGGTGGAACGGGTGTCCCCAGCGGTAGATGGCCCCGGATGTGTGGATCACCTCTAGTAGGGGCCTTAGGACCCTGCGCATCCGAAGCGTATAACGGGAAAGATCCGGCATTATAGTCACTTGGGCACCATCAAATTCCATGGACCCCACAGCCCATGCTCTCCTCATGATTTCCTCTTTAATGGAGAAAAAGTGAATGCGGCAGAGGACGTCACGTGGGGCACTCGCCAGTGGGCCTCGCATACCTTGCACCCGATGTACCCGATCCAGTTCCAGGGCATCTGTGGGTGGCTTTCCCAGATAATGGTTCAGGATCGCCAACACTGTCGCACGCAGATCAGTTCCAGTCGTGGCTTCTGGAATGCCCTTGAGACGGATGTTGTTCCTTCTGTTGCGATTCTCGCTGTCGTCTAGGTGAAGGCAATTGATTACCATCTGCTGTTGTAATCGAGCTGTGGAGGATTCCAGGGTGGCCATTCGCTCCTTAAGGGAGGAGGTGGTTGTCTCCACAATCTCCACTCGACCTTCCACCGAAGCCACCCGGTTTCTGACCTCCTGCACTTCTTGGCGCATGGCAAGTACTATCTTGTCTGCCAGCGAGTCCAGGTCCTGTTTTGTGGAGAGGAACGGCAGAATAGAGTGCCAGTCTCCATCCGCCCGATCATGGGGCTGTGAGGGACCGGACGTCGGCTCAGGTGAGGGGGCCTCATTCAGGAACACCGATGTGGCGATCGGGGAAGGCGGTGGGCTCAAAGCGGGGGGCAGCCTGTCCGGCGGTGCGGGTGCCTGTCTCCGTAACGAGTGTTCGAGGCTGGGCCCGGGGTTGCAACTTTGGTAGGCCCCATGCTGCAGGCCGCGCGGGAACTGCGGGCCGTGCCCGAGCGGAGGAAGAAGCGGTGTAGATCGGGCTGTCCGTGATCCCCAGACAGCTGCAGGGTGTCACGGTCTGTCGACATGCACGGAGAGGGAAGATCAAAGTCTATAAGTCCACTGTGTCGGCCGAAGGGCTGCAGAGCTCCTCAAATGTGCGTCTTCACGCCGCCATGTCCAAGCCACGCCCCCCCCTGCACATACAGTTCTGACTGCACCAATATAAAAAACCTCCTCTAACTTGCCATCAGAATTCCTATGACCTCCAACATTGGTGTGTGCCTGCCCTGCTATTAGCCACTGTCACCAAGAATGAAGAGTAAAATTTCTTTCTGGCATTCACTCTCTCTCCCCAGGTAGCAATTCTGTCCTGCATGACAGAAGCCCTGTTACTGTGTAAGTGTGGTGAGTAACACAGAAAAAGTAGCTCTAGGCCGTGAAATGATACCTGAATTAAAACAGGTAACCCAGTAGAGGGTACCCAGTGGAGGCTGTCTCTGATTAGAGACAGGTAGGTTTTTAGACAGGCATTACACTAACACTACGCCCCTAAAATGATTTGTAGAGCACCAAGGTCATCAATGGAATGTTATGTATTTTACTTTAAAAAAATTACCTTTAATGTGACAAGGAGGGGGTTACTCCTATGTAAATTTTCTGGAGGTAAACAGGCAACTTTGCAACTATTACTTAATTTAGAAGAGAGGCCATTGATTAAACAAGCTCTAGGCTGCAAACTTGCTTTCCTCTCTGATTGCAATACATTATCAACATAAAGCCATGCTGTATATAATATGTATATAATATGTTCTTGTCAGTCAAAAGGTTAAATAGAAGTAATGTAATGATTAGGAATGCCCCGATACTAATTGCCGATATCAGCACTTTAAATAATTAAACTGAAGAGGCTGTCTGAGGTCCTTTGCTTGCCCGCACATCTCCTCCTTTCTGGGGAACCCCACCACCCGCCCTCAAGACCCTCTGGGACCCTGGTGAGACCCCACACAGCCCTCCTAGCACCCCACAAAGCCTCCTAAGACCCTGTGTAGCCCTTACGAGACCCCACACAGCCCTCCTGGGACCTCGCACAGCCCACCTGAGACCCTGAAAGATTGAGAAATAGTTATTCTTCTTGTTCTTCTTGATTATATATATATATATATAACCAATGGAAAGTGTTTTCTGCTTGCAAAGCTAATTTGATACTGTTGTGTTGCAAGAATGTATTTCACTGTAGACAAATCAGGCCTCTTCTGCAAAGTCCCAAAACTGTATAAGTATGATGTATGTATTAATAATAATCTGAATTCTGTATTCATGATACTTGGGTGTCGGAGACATTATTCCTGAAGCTTTGAGACAAACAAAGGATACAGGAACTGGCCAGCATAAGGAGAATAGCTAACAGACCCTGCACAACCTAAATGTTGGAAATGCAACAGCATAAATATGATTGTATTACTTGTGTAATTATGTCTTTTGTGCTGTCGATGGCACTGTATTGCAATGTTAGTCTCTATGCTTGCTTTTTTATGATACACAAAGTTCTTTCTGCATGCTGTATAATGCTGTATTCTGATGTAATGGTCTCCTAAGCAAGTAAAACTTAATTCAGCATTCCTGAAGATCTCGTGCTTCATCTAAACACATAACCAACAAGTTATGGGCCCAGACACTAAAAGGAACACTGCAAATCTACCAGAGCCGCATCCAAGCTACTGAAACATAGCAAGTAGTACAGATATGGAGTTTTCAGTTGCAAAGCTCAACAATAGCAACTACCAGCTATGAAAGCTCAACATTGAAATGCTGCTAAGCAAATGTTACATGTGGCAAGCACTGAGTACAGACAGACCCAAACTAATGGACCCACATAGGAATTGGACAAGAACAGGCAAGCAAAAGCAATTATAAGTCTGCTAGTGGAAGATGACCAGCTTATCCATATACTGCAAAAGGTATGTGGACTGCATTACACAAACTGCATGAGCTTTCAAACCCAAGCAATAAACTATATCTGCTATTCAAGCTATATAAGATGAGGCTTGAAAAAGGCCAGGAAATGTGTGAACGTGTGAATGCCATTCTGGAAATTGTAGAACAACTGCGTGTTATTGGAGAGGAAATTAAAGATAACCACATGGTAGCATTACTGCTATGTAGCCTTCCAGAGTCATACAGTGCTCTTAATGCCCTAGAAACCAGACCTGCGCAGGAACTAACACTAGAATACCATTTATTCATTAATATGACAGAAGGGAAGGAAATATACACAATGAAGAAAACGGGAAAGCCCTTAAAGTGCATGAGAGTGCAAAGCAAAACAAAGAAAGCATAGCAGGTTTTCGCTATAAAAGGACTGGTAACCTGAACGACTGTTCGATCTGGAAAGCTGAGCAGGCACTTACAAGAGAAAGAGCTAAAGCAGTCACAAAGGAAACTGCAGGCACATGATCGAGTGCTACCTTTAAAGGGACTCCGAACAGTTGACTACGTAGATGGTGTATTGACTCAGGCACAACAAGACAGATGACTGGTGACGACACATTCTTCACAGAAATTGGTTTCAGTGCAAAGTACAAAGTCTTCCTAGCAAACGGGATGTCACAGTGTCGGGCAATCCATGACAGGTTTTCATGTGGGTCCATGGTGCTTGACTGTCCAGCCCATGTGATTCCACAGGGCTGCAGCCAATCTGCACACCTCCTCCCCTACTTAAAGTGACATTAAACCCTCAGATTGTTTAACATAAAAAAATACTGTAATGTGTGCCTTACTGTAATCCATGGTTGTTTCCCTTCTCTTTGCTGCTCTTCCTTTTAAATCTCTATCTCTTTTAATGCTGGAGAAGAACTTCTGTTTTGCAGCAGACTGCCTTGTCTCTGAAATGGATACATGGTGTCTCTGTGAAGGTTCACAACCTGAGCCAGCAATACAGGAAGAGGCACTCAGCTGCAAAGGGAAGTTCTCCCCCAGCATGAGAAGAGATACAGATTTAAAAGGAAGAGCAGCAAAGAGAAGGGAAACTACCATGGATTTCAGTAAGGCACACATTACAGTATTGGTTTATGTTAAAACATCTGAGGGTTTAATTTCACTTTAACACTCTCTCACTTGTTGCTTTTTGTTTGAGCAACAAGTCCTATCCCTTGTGCCGTACCCCCTGTGATCTCTTGTGTCCCTTTCTGGTTCCCTGCGTTCCCTAACTCTCCTGTGCTGTGGTCCCCTGTGCTTTAGTACTATCCTGGATTCCTGTGTTGGCTTTGTTCCCTTTGCTTCCATATATCCTCATGCTTCCTGTGTGACTCCAGTGCACCCAGTAACCTCTCGGCTGGCTTTTCCCTTTTTGCTCTTTCTTGTGCCCCTGTTTGTTACAGTTCCTGTGGCTCCTGTGTGTTAGCTTCCCACCTTGCTTGTATGTTCGCACCCCCTTTTCTGTGCCTTGCAGTGCAACACACTTTCCCCTGGCGCTATCCTTGTGCACGGCGTCTGGTACTTCCGTGGCATTGCACAGCTTTCAGTGCATTACTATTTGTGTCTTCCTGTACCTTCTCCTGTGCATATCACCTAGAGTGCCTGTAGTTCCGTGTTGTGTACACTCAGTATCCTTGCCTGCCTGTACTTGCACCATCCCTTGTGTGTTTTTCCCCTGCTATACGTGTTTCCAGTGTGCCTTGATTTCTTGTGCTCCCTGTGAGCTTCTGCTTATCCTGCTAGCGGATGGTTATCCCCTCCTCAGTGAGTGCTTGTACCTGCACTTACCTGATAGTCTGTCTTCCTGCTGTGTGGCTGCTTGTTTCCATGCAGCCTCGCATGTACTATGTCCCAAACCTAGAAAGAAGCCTTCTATCAGTGAAAACCCTTGCTAATAACGGTCTCACAGTTCAATTCTGAGGTGACAATTGTACAAACAATAAGCAAATGCTTGCAAAAGGAAAACTAGATGAACAGCTCTACAGACTCATCATACTAGACGAACAAGTCAAGACAGCCACTCCTAATCCACAAAACAAATGCATCCATCTATGGCACAGACAACTAGGGCACCGAAACCCAGAAGCCATAAAAGACATTATAAAGAGAGTCTAATCAGAAGTTATAACCATACTGCACTGCAAAATGCTCATGACATGCAAACAGGGCCGGCCTTAGGGGTGTGCGAGCAGTGCGGCCGCACAGGGCGCCATGGCAACAAGGGCGCCGTGCGGCCGACACAGCTCGTCCTGGGGGCGGCTTCTCTCCCCCTCACCGCTGGGCGCTGG
>NW_017308839.1:10904-11634 GCF_000935625.1 Nanorana parkeri | reverse complement strand
TCACATATTTTGCTATCACATAAGGGGGTTTTCTAACCCCCCTATGTGATAGCAATAAAGTTTCCCCCCCAAAAATGTAAAGTTACAAATAAAAAAGAATTACATTTTTTTTTAAAGTCCCCCCCATACATACACGCATGCAAACAGGCATCGTGTGCGCATACGTGTGAAAACGACGATTTCGCCCATTACGCCGCACATGTTACATATCGTCGCGAACGTCGGAATGAGAGCAATAATTGTAGGGCTATCAATCACTGATAACACTAAACTGATGAGCGGTAAAAGCTTTTAAAGCGTCACCTATGGTCAATTTTGGGCATGGTAATTTTTTGTGATTTTGCGGGTGCGCGCAATTTTAAAGCATGACATGTTTGGTGTCTATTTACCCGACGTGACCCCGTCTTTTTATATTTTACCAAAAATATGGGTGATAAATGGGTGTGGTTACTGGGAGTGTGGCCACTAAAGGGTGTGGCCATTGAGGGGTGTGGTAACCGAGGGGCGCTGTAAAGCTTTCTCGCACAGGGCGCCTAAAAGCCTAAGGCCGGCCCTGCATGCAAATGCTGTGGAAGCAAAGGCCACATGTGCCCCTCTTCCACAGGCCACTCTGGCCAGAACGCACTGTATTGCATTGCGGCCGACTCACTATGTCGCTCCTTTATGTGTTACGAGGGAGACTTAATTGAGTTTATTTACACGCTGATTTGTTTTTTCCACTTTCCTGATT
>NW_017308839.1:10580-10853 GCF_000935625.1 Nanorana parkeri | reverse complement strand
TTGGAATCCCTTACTGGCAGTGTGATTGTCCCCCTCCCGGCCATTGCCCACCCAGGGCCATACGTCATCTAGCTCACTACGCCCATACTCTACAGCCCATGGCCCCTTGCTTGTCACCTCCATCTCAGTGCATTCGCCTGACTGTGCTGGAGCTCACTGTTTTTCATAGGTGCTGCTCAGATGATCCTTATTATGATTGTCCTACCTCTGGGTATCACCTGTCCTGCTCTACCCGAACCTTCATCCCTATACACTGACCCCCCTATACCCCCC
>NW_017308839.1:2723-10562 GCF_000935625.1 Nanorana parkeri | reverse complement strand
ATCATTTCTTCACATGTAAATGAACAATCGGCTGCCTCACTCTACATTTAGTCCTGCTTGTGCAAAGCAGGACTAAATGTAGAGAGGGCAACTTACTGCCCGACGGCCGGAACTTCCCCACAAGGACCCCGCTGCCGCCCCTCTGCGTCCTGCCCCCCCCCCGAGGCCGGGCTTCGGTGGCCTTGTGGGGAATCCCTTTTGTAATTGCCCCTGCACCCTATACCCCTCCCGCCACTTGCTGGTCCCTAGGTGCCCAGGTGGATACCACACCCCACAATGACTGCCATCGGTGTGCAGTTTGGTCCTATGAGGACAACTTCCCTACGATACCACCTCCTATTTCTCTTTCTCTTCTTTACCTCCTCCCTCCCCTCTCTATCTCTTCTTCAAAATCTCCTTCTTTCCCTTTCCTTAGGTGACTGCCCCCGTGCCACTTACACGGTGAGGGCAGAGCTTGCTTCGATGCAATGGGCAACGATCTCTCTGTTAACCTTCTGTCCTTGCGATGTTACCCTCACCTCATGACCTAAAACTAATTTCGCATAATGTTCAGGGATTTAATGCTCCAGATAAACGATCTAAGGCGCTGGGGCTATTACCACTCCTCCAAAGCTGATATCTTGTTTTTACAAGAAACTAAATTTTCTACATCCTCTTGCCCTCGCCACTTAGGTAAACACTACAATCACTTCTATACAGCATGCTTTGGCGAGAAAAAGAGGGGAGTGGTGATAGCCTTCCGCTCTAACTTACCTTTTATTTGCCACAAACAAATTGCGGACCCTACAGGTCATTACCTTATCCTCCAGGGATCCCTGTATGACATAGACGTCACCCTAGCGACCAAACACCTTCCAACACTGGTTCTTCTCCCATCTCTTGCGAAAAATTTCCCACCATGGTAAAGGCCTGATCATCCTAGCTGGGGACTAAAATGTTATATTGAACCCCACCATTGACAGGATTGCGCCCCCTTCCTGGACCGTGTCCCCCAAGCGGGACGCAGCCCAATCCAGCCTGATGCGGTCCCTTTTGGACACTCACCACATGATTGATCTATGGCGTGAGTTGCACCACACGTCCAGGGACTACACATACTACTCCCATCGCCACGCAGTCTTTCGTAGGACTGACCACTTCCTTGTCCCACAATGCTCCCTTCCCTCCTTCCGGAAAGCCACCATTCTCTCTGTACCCTGGTCGGATCATTCTCCCATTGCTGTAGAATTCTCCACCATCCCTGGCCGCCCTCATACTTTAACTGGCACCTGAATTAATCCCTCGTCTCATCTGAGAGCTCACATGTGGTATCAGTCTCTTCTCTTGGACTCCACCAAATTAGAACTCAACCTGCTCCTCAACGAGAAAGCAGATAAGGAGTTACGCTGGAATAAACAGTTCTTCTATGTGCGAGCTAATAAACCTGGCCCTTTGCTAGCTAAACAACTTTGCATGATGCCCTCCCCTAAACACGTGGTTAAACTCTGAGCCCCTCCTCCTCACCGAGTGACGGCCAATCCCACCAACATTGTTAAACTTTTCCAGACCCACCTAGCTTCAGTCTACTCCTCGCCCTCCCCCTTTGATCCTGCTACTGCTGATCGCCTCTTTACTGATCTCCACTTCCCTTCTTTCCCCCCCTCTTGTCGGGACGCCCTAGATTCTGACATCTCCGAGGCTGAGGTTCTGGCATCCATCACAAATCTTAAACACGCTAAATCCCCAGGCCCAGATGGCTTTTCTAACCTTTATTATAAAAAATGTAAAGATATATTGGTCCTTCACCTTACGCGTCTCTTCAATGTTATGAAATCAGGTTCCCACCTTCACTCATCCTCCCTTTCCGCCAATATCTCCATGATCCCAAAGCCTGGTAAGGATGACATGGATGTGGCCAATTACCGCCCTATATCCCTATTGAATACGGATGTCAAACTACCGGTGAAGATCTTGGCGGACAGGGTAAACAAAGTCTTGTGCTCTCTGATGCACAGGTACCAGGTGGGGTTTAAACCCTTTACACAAGCATAAGACAGTGTGCGGAAGGTGGTGCATTTAATTCATCTTATGAAACAAAGATCTGTTCCAAGCTTTCTTCTATCCTTAGATATTCATAAAGCATTTGACACGCTTTCCTGGGACTACCTACACTATGTCCTAGCGAGGTGGGGTTTTGGGCCTTCCTTCCGCACATGGCTCTCTACTTTATACAACAACCTCTCCGCAAAGGTCATGTATACGGGACACTTCTCAGACCCGTTCCCGGTCTCTCGAGGCACAAGACAGGGCTGTCGCCTCTTCCCCATTTTTTTAATCCTAGCTATCAAACCCCTTGCCATGCTAATTCGTGATAACCCTTCGATTAGAGGAGTAGAAGTTACAGGGATCTCTTTCAAAATTAGTCTATTTGCCAACGATATTCTCCTCTCGCTAACCCAGCCCCTGATATCACTTCCATCCTTTTTCGACACCCTAGCGGCCTTCGGGAAAGTCTCGGGCCTCATTGTTAATCAATCTAAATCCCTGGCCTTAAACATCTTTCTTCCTCCCTCAGAAAGAGATCTCATCCGGGAAAACTTTACCTTTGTATGGGCCCAGCATTCTCTCCCTTACCTGGGTAAGAGCAGCAGGTGCATGGAGTTCAGGTAAGTGAAGCACCACTCCTAAAACGCCTGGGCGTTTTTCAGTGCTGATCGAAGCGCTGATAAACGCCCAACGCTCAAAATAGTACTCGAGCTTCTTTTTAGGGCGGATTTCAGCACGGATCCATTGACTTCCGCATATTCGATTTTGTAAAACGCGCGTCAAATGCGCGTTTCGTGGACAGAAAATGTGGAAAAACCATGCGGCCAAAAACGTGCGTTTGACGCGCATATTACAACCGCCTAGGTGTGAACCCAGCCTAAAAAAGGAAAATACATGCTAAAAAAATAAATAATAATTCTTGTTTTAAAAATACTGTTGTCAGGGCCCAGTCACGCCATAAAGACTGCATTCCAGTGCGTCCCGCCTGGCTCACTTTGTTTTGGGATAGGAGGGGGCATGGCGGTGCCATGAAGTCAGTAGCACCACATGCAACCCGCCCTCCCCCCACGCCATCGCCGGCACCCAAACGCATGGAACATTAGTGCTCGCGTATTGTTCCAGTGCAATCTGCAAAAATGCTGCATGCGCTACTTTTTTGCAGATCACAATGTACCGGAACACAGGCACTAATTTGCCACGCGTTTGGGTGGTGGCGATCGCTCTGCGTGGCTGCGGTGCTATTGACTTCAATGCACTGTCACGGCCCAAAACAAAGTGAGCTGGCCAAGTTGCGTTCCAGAGGCTGAGTGCACTGGAGCGCACTCTTTATAGTGTGACTGGGCCCTCATTGTTTACATCTGCTGCTAACAATATTCCATGTAAAAAATCCAAAAGAACAGATAAAAAGGACGACAGAAGCGCTACTACCATGGGATGACCGAGTGTAAACTGAAAAGACAAAATAAAGGCAACTGACAACTTACCATGAAGTGAGAGATGACGCGATGTCATCGACGAAAGGTGGATAGTGTCAATAGTGTGAATGGTGTGCGCTCTCAGAAGTGTGTGAACTGATACTGGGAAAGGTGAGCAGGTGGGGGGATTGGTCACTGCTGTTGTGGCTGGGAGGGCACAGTGACATTCGAAGCCTGGGTCGAAGTGTAGTATGTTGCTGGGGTCTTGGACGGAAGGGGACCGCTGGTGGTGGCAGGCACAGAACGATGCCGGCTACCTGATACTGTCGGGGCTGCGGGGGGGAGGGGTAAGGTCCGGATGGTGTGGGATGAAGGGCTGCCTGTGGGAGTGCTGTCGGCGGCTGACAATAATGTTCAGTACGGGCATGAGCGCTGAGTAGATCGGAGGTGGGTGGGCAGGGAGCCCACTCAGGCGCCCGGGGTCACGGGCATGTGGCAAGTGTCACGGAGGTGGAACTGGTGGCGTTTGCGACGGTCTTGGAATGGACACTGCGAGCGGGGGAGCCAGGAGGGCCAGTGAAGGCGGTGAGACTCCAACGCTCGAGGGCACGAGCAGGACGCCTGAGACAACGAGAGGTGTGTCGGGGGAGAAAGCCAGTGGAGGCGGACAAGTGGACCGCGGGCACTGGACGTAGGTGTTGCTGGATCAGTTGCGGCTACGCGTTTCGAAGAGCAAGTCTTGTTTTTCAAGCCGGGATGTGAGCCCCCCGCCTCCATTCCCGCCTCACACATGCTTGCCTTTCCCAGTATCAGTTCACACACTTCTGAGAGCGCACACCATTCACACTATTGAAGGATCACCACCTATCCACCTTTCGTCGATGACATCGCGTCATCTCTCACTTCATGGTAAGTTGTCAGTTGCCTTTATTTTTTCTTTTCAGTTTACACTCAGTCATCCCATGGTAGTAGCACTTCTGTCCTCCTTTTTATCTGTTCTTTTTGATTAACGTCGGACACCCCGGTCCGCACTAAAAAGAAGCTGCACACCTAACACTAAATTCCACACCCATACGCCCTTACCCTTCGTGCAGCGCTGTATCAGGGGACAACTCTCCTAACTTTTCATGTAAAAAATCCAGCTGCCCAATACCAGTGAGCAAATGCTTCTGTGCTGTCACATATAACGCATGCCATGCCACCCCATAGTGTGTGATAGGAAAGCAGGATTCATTGCGTTCTTTACTACTGAACTGTGTGTTTTGTTTCTGCCCTCTGTGCGATCCTTACTTCTGCCCTCTGTGCGTTCATAACTTCTGCTCTCTGTGCGTTCCTTACTTCTGCTCTCTGTGCGTTCCTTACTTTTGCTCTCTGTGCGTTCCTTACTTCTGCCCTCTGTGCGTTCCTTACTTCTGCCCTCTGTGCGTTCCTTACTTCTGCCCTCTGCGCGTTCCTTACTTCTGCCCTCTGCGCATTCCTTACTTCTACCCTCTGCGCGTTGCTTACATCTTACCCCTTAAAATGCTTTTACCGCTCATCAGTTTAATGTTATAAGTGATTAATGGCCCTAAAATTATTGCTCTCACTGCGACGTTTGTATGCTGCGACATATGTAACATGTGCGGAACAATAGGTGCAATTTCTTCTTTTTTTTTTACACAACTTTATTGCTATCACATAGGGGGCTAAGATGCCCCCTATGTGATAGCCAATTTACATGACAGGCCCTCTTTATGGAGACATCAGGGGTCTCTAAGACCCCTAATGTCACCTAGGGACCCCCAGAGATCTACTTCATCAGCTTCTGTAGCTGGCGAGTCACACTGAATGCAGGAAGTGGTGTATTATACATCACTTCCTGCATTCAGGGACTGAGAGGAGATCAAAGAGAGATTGTGTACCGAACTCCCATTTGATCTCCTGTCACAGAGCAGCCGTGCCGGTCCCGGCCGCATCGGGCACAGAGGATCTCAGGACCGGCAAGGCAGTGACACCTGCTCCTATACAAGTGGTCGGGCTTCTCTAGAGACGCATGATCAATTGAATGTAAAGCTCCCGGCCGGCTGTGTAAATTACAACGGCTGGCCGGAAAGCTACTCGTCGGGCTCCGGCGTCCTCTCGTCACAGACGAGAGGACGAGTGGGTTTTTCAAGCCCGGATTATTGGTGTAGGTGGAGGCCTCACGTTTTGAGTTTCGCCTAAGGCCTCACAAAGTCTAGAGCCGCCTCTGCCTGGGCATATACTTGTCCCCATCATACGACTCTCTATACACGGTGAATTATATACCCCTTTTCCTGCTCTTTGAAAAACCTCTTAACCTGCTGGAATAACTTACCCATCTCTTGGCTGGGCTGCATACATGCGGTCAAAATTACCCTTCTCCCAAAGCTACTCTACTACTTCCGCACCCTCCCGGTACCAATCCCTAAATTCGCCCTTAGATCTATGCAGAACCAAGTTATGTCTTTTATATGGTGCGACAAACGCCCCAGGATGGCCTGGAAAACATTTTACTGCCATCGCCGCCCATTGCGCCCATTGCGGCCCTTCATATCCCAGATGACCCACCGCTCTGGACCCTACTGGAAAACCCCTATGTACACCTATGCTCACTCTCTGCCATGCCCTGGCTTCCCCCCACTCATCACCCCTCACACCTCAGTCCCCTCCTTACCCATACCCTGCGGATATGGGACTCCACTAAATATGCTGCTTCCCTAATTTCCCCGCACTTGCCCCTCACCAATCTCCTGGGGAACCCCATGTTTCCTCCAGCAATGAACTGTCCATCGGCTTTTACTTGGTGGCAATCACACGGATACACTACTCTTTATAACTTCCTACATAATTCGAAATTGCACCTATGGGACGACCTGGTAGCCAAATCTCAACCACCCTCTCGGGAACTATTCCGGTTCATCCAAATAAGGCACTGGATTCAAACCTTACTTCCAAACCCAATTTTCACCCCATCTCTTACCCCTTTCAAACGCATATGTCTCTGCACCCCCCGCTCCCCGAACCTCATCTCCCTCCTATACTCCCAACTCAACGCATTATCCCCCACCACCACTCACCGATATGTTTCCAATTGGCAGCAAGATCTCCGCCAGACCAAGCCCTTGGAGGAGTGGACGGAAATCTGGGATGCAGTCTCCAGGTGCTCTCGCAACATCTCCACCCAGAAAGCGGCCTATAAGGTGCTCTGCAGATGGTACTTAGTGCCCTCTCGCCTCTGTCACCTCCACCCGACGTGCTCTAACATTTGCTTCAGGGGATGCCAAGCTGTGGGCGATATTATGCACATCTGGTGGACGTGCCCCTTTGTGGCCGGGTTTTGGACCAAAATCTATACACTGCTCCATTCCATCTTCAGTGTATCTATACCAAAGGATCCCTGGCAAGCTTTACTTCATGTTAGAATCCCTCAACTTACAAAGCCCCAATGGCAACTAACTAACTACCTCTTCCTAGCAGCTAAACAAACCATAGCCCACTCGTGGAAAAAACAAGCCATTCCTTATTCTGAATTCCACCAACGGGTGTTAGCATTTTCTGTTAACGAACACCTCCTAGCATACTGATGGACACGAACCGGAAATTCCATGCTATTTGGGACCCATGATCCTCTGTCTTCTTATCCACCCTTGACCCAGTAACTCGAAGCCTCATCCACTGAGCACCCATTGCGCTGTGGCGCCCGGGTGGTAGTCACCGCCCCCGTCTACCTGCACCTATCCTCTTTCTTTTCTTCTCCCCTTCTCCCTCCTATTGACTGGTTACCCCTGCCCGAAACTCGCTACACTTCGGCCTCCCTAGACCCACCATACGGGCCTTCCCTCCCCCGATGTCTGCAATATCTCCCTCATAAGCAAACCATATACCACACTGGACATCAACAACAACTGCCTTGAATCCCTCCCCTATCCCCCCCTCTCCCCCATCCCCAAATGGTAGGAGCGTGGCACCACACCCCTGTGAATTATACAAAACATAAAATGACAAAATGGGGCTTTTTAGGTGCCAAAAAACTTTTTACAAACTCATGTCTGAATAAAATGTGTTTTTATTTGTGATTCATCTTAAAATCTCTTCTTAAAATCAATAGTGCACATATCCACCTGGTTGCAATCTAGTTATATTACAACATCATAATTACATATACATAAGGTACTTTGAGTAATACAATCTTGGTGTAAAGACTCAATGTGTTTTGCGATATTGCTTCCTCAGGAATCCTATGAATCCATAAATTGGGCAATTACATATTATTCACCTCTATCAAATAGTGCAAGTATTACAAAGTGGGTCCTGGAAGCAGGGGCGGACTGGGCCGGGGGGCAGGGTGGCAATTGCCCCCCGGGCCTCTGTGCTGCTTTAAAAATGGCAGCTGCCCTCG
>NW_017308839.1:1969-2374 GCF_000935625.1 Nanorana parkeri | reverse complement strand
TTTTTTTTTTTAAATACTCACCTGATCGACCGCCAATTGCAGCCTCCCGTCTCCCACGCTGTCAGAAGCTTGCGCGCGCTGGGTGCAGCTTCTGAGAAGATACGCTATTACGTAGCGGGCGCTTTGCAAAATGCGCAGCCAGCTTCCTCGCTACACTAATAGTCTTCTCAGAAGCTGCACCCAGCGCGCACAAGCTTCTGACAGTGTGGAAGACGGGAGGCTGCAATTGGCGGTCGATCAGGTGAGTATTAAAAAAAAATAATAATGTTTTATTTTATGTTCCCAGGGACATAATTTGTATGGGGATGCTCTCCTCAATCTGGGGACTGTCCCCATAAATCGGGGATGAATGTAGGACTGCAACAAAAGAAGAAGTAAGTGTGAGGGGATGACAGCCGCCGACAG
>NW_017308839.1:0-609 GCF_000935625.1 Nanorana parkeri | reverse complement strand
TGGCCACAGTGGACCCCCCACTACCCACCTGGGAGCTACCAGGGAGCCACCACTGATTATTAGGGAGCCCCCACAGATGCCGCTCTGACCACAAGAGAGCCTGCACTGACCACCTGACAGTCTGCATTGGCCACCTGAGAGCCTAATTAGGGAGCCACCTCTGCTGCACCCACACGCACTCGTGAAACTCTCTGGACCCCTAGTGAGAGCCCGCACAACCCTCCTGAGACCCTGGAGGCATCAGGTGGAGAACCCAGAGCAACAGAGTATGTAGCTTCATATTATTCTGCATTGCTGTAATATGTATTGCTGAGATTTGTAGTTCTCTATAGCTGATGCTGTTCTGCATTGCTGTATAATGGCATTGCTGGGAATTGTAGTTCTCTATAACTGTTGGTAGTCATTATTGCTGGGATTTATAGTCCTCTATAGCTGATGGTATTCTGCATTGTTGTGTAATGTATTGCTTGGAATTGCAGTTCTCTATAGCCAATGCCATTCTGCAATGCTGTACAATGTATTTCTGAGATTTATAGTCCTCTATAGCTGGTGGTATTATTCTGCATTGCTGTATAATGTGCTGAGATTTGTAGTCCCTCTACAGCTTGG
>NW_017308838.1:120194-134365 GCF_000935625.1 Nanorana parkeri | reverse complement strand
ACTGCTAAACAGGATCATATCACCATTATATTACATGGACTACTATATATCCCGACATAACCAGACTACTAAACAGGATCATAGCCCCATTGTATTACACTCTATACATGGACTACTATAACCTTCAACATGACTGGTCCATCGGACATGATCATAGTGCCATTTATACACACCCTATACAGAGATTAATGTACCTTCCAACATGATTGTGTTACCGGACAGGATCATGGAACTTCTATAGCACCATACATAGAATCTACTGTATCTCCTAACTTGACTTGATCACTGGAGGGATCAAAATAATATTCTGTTACACGCTATACATGATGTGTAACAAAATGCACTTCTTGCACCTTCAGATCAGCCCTAGTTCCTGCACCTTCAGACCTCTGATTAGCCCCAGTTCCTGCACCCTCAGACCTCTGATCAGCCCTAGTTCCTGCACCCTCAGACCTCTGATCAGCCCCAGTTCCTGCACCTTCAGACATCTGATCAGCCCCAGTTCCTGCACCTTCAGACCTTAGATCAGCCCCAATTTATGCACTGTCATACCTCAGATCAGCCCAATTCCTGCACCTTCAGACTGCAGATCTGCCCACATTCCTGCACCTCAAGACGTCAGATCAGCCCCAATTCAAGAATTGGGGCTGATCTGACATCTTGAAGTGCAGAAATTGGGGCAGATCTGAGGCCTGAAGGGGCATGAATTGGGCTGATCTGAAGGTGCAGCAACTGGGCTGAGTTCATGCACTTCAGACCTCCGATCACCTCTAATTCCTGCACCTTCACACCTTCAAATCATCCCCAATTCCTCCACCTTCACACCTCAGGTTCAGCTCAAATTCCTCCACCTTGAGACCTCGCATCACCCCCAGTTCCTACATCTTCACAGCCCCAACCTCTATACCTTGAAAAATGTAGGGCCTTTACTGACTTGGTGTAGGATGAGAAGAAGAGTTTAGGTTTGTCGGTGGGCTTCTTCCACAAACTGACACCTTTGTGTTCATAATATTGGAGAGGTTGGTGGGCTGTAAGCAGGCCAGGCTTTGTAAAACTCATGTTGAAGGATTTTTCCTCATAATCTATAGAGACAGTCATGGTTGTCACACAGGCTGCACTTCAAGCATGTCCAGATAAGGATGTTTTTACTGCCTTACCAGCCCACAGGGTATGATAGGGACACTGCATTTCTGTCAGGATGAAGAGGTATTTTCTGTACTTAAATATGAAAACTAATGTAGCCACCGCATCTGCAGACAGGTAAATTGCAATATATGACTTTTCTGTTTTTGGGTTTAGATACGTTTTAAAAACGCAGTTCAAAAGAACCTACACACTTTACCTGCAACATGATATGACCACTGGACATAATACAGCTCTGTACACATAATATAGATGTATGGCACCACATCATCCCATGACCTGACCACTGGAATTTTATGTGCTAAATTACACGACCTCCCCAGATTCACCAGGTCTCTCATATTGCTTCCGCACAGGACTGCAGCCCCTTGTCACATTTTGCTGTGTCACCTCCTTCCTGTTGCATTGTGGGTGGGCAGGGATGCAGCGAGCCTAGAGTATGGGTCGTGCTTGAGACCTGGGAGCACCTGCTCTCAGCACAATTTGCTTCAGGCTCATCCAGAAGTTGGTGACAGTGGAGTAGGTGTCATGGTTGCCAACAGCTAAGGATGAAAGTCAGAGCCATTCAGTAGATATTCTGGGACCAGTTTAAAGCCAACATGTATGTTTTCAAAGGGACAGTATAGTGTTGTGTGTATGCTTTCTATATCACTGGTCTACAAATTTGGGGAAATTATCGGCCTCTGAGATAAAATGCGTTAATTCTTACATAATTTGATTCTACGAATTAGAAAACAGGTGATGAGGGTTCTGGTTGGTTGGCTAAAGTTTTCAAGATACCGTATTTTGCGCTCCATAAGGCGCACCGGACCATAGAACGCAGGGAGGTTCTGTGACATAATCTGCAGTTAGTGACCTATATGGTATTTCACAATAAAGATTTATACACGGGTGAGTATATTTCCCTACAAGGGAGGGAGGTGCCCGATGATCATGATGCCTCGTAACTTCACATGGACCACATGGAAGTGTATAAGTTTATCTTCACTTTGAGGCTAAAGCTTATTACCTCTCTGTCATTTATTGTGCTTTTATTGCAATGTACATTTGTCTTGGTCAGGTCTACAAATCATACAGTTACATCCTGGTGGCTTATGAAAGTGTCATCGCCTAACATTTCCAAGGAACAGTTGCGTGATACTTTCCCTCAGAAGCCAAGATGCCTCGAAACTGTGTAAACAACGCAGATAACTCCTGCTACGTTTGTGGGGAGGTGACATTTGCATCACAAAAGTCCAGTATGACGGCAGCGGTAAAAAAGGCATACCACCTATATTTTGGATGCAAAATAGGGGATCAGGACAAGAGTTGGGCCCCATCATTATTGTTGCATTACATGTGCAACTTATCTGTGTCATTGGCTAAACAAGAAGAAAAAGTCCATGCCTTTTGCAGTCCCAATGGTGTGGGGGGAACCCACCAATCATAGTAGTCACTGCTATATTTTAGAGGCGCACCGAAATAGAAATTTTAAAATCGAAATAAAAAAAATTGTCAGGCCGAACCCGAAAATGTTTTTTTTTTCATTTTTAAATTTTGTTTTATATTTTTATTAATTATTTTTTTAATTAAATATTTTTATTTTTTACTTTCATTTTAAGGGCTTTGGGGAACTATTGGAGGTCTAAATAGACCCCTGATATTTCCCTTTTAAAATAGAAAAAGAGACACAAAGTCCTCTAGCTCTATTTCTGTGACCCCTGTTATCAATGAACAGGAATCCGCTATACTGAGTGTTCCTGTTCATTGATAACATGAGAATATAGTAAGTTTACTATAACTACAACTATGAATGAACAGGAGGGGATGTAGCTCACTCCCATTCATTCATAATTGAGGATTTAGTAACCATACTCTGTCCTCAATTATCTGCAAACACTCAGCGACCACTGATCACTGAGTGTTTGCTCTCCTCTCTGTCACACACTGTCACAGGAGGCTGAGCGAGCGGTGCGAGAGGTGAGCTCAGCCTCCTGTGACAGCGCTGTCTCCGCCCCCACCCCGCTCTGCTGGACTGTGATAGGCGGCCGAGCGATGTGGGAGGAGAGACACCGCTCACAGCGCTCTCCTCCCGCAGTGCTCGGCCGGCTGTCACTTTCTCTCCTCCCCGCTTGGACACAGAGCAGCGCCCAGCAGGGAGGAGAGAATACACGGATGCGCCGATGTATCGGCACAAAAATGGCACTTTCGGCATTTAGCCAAAAGTGCAATTTTCGGCCGATATTTTTCGGCTGCCGATATGTCGGTGCATCCCTACTATTTTTGCATGGTTCCCCCAATTGCAAAAGGTATCTCAAGAAAGAAGAAGTGCACCGTGGTGTGGCACCATTCTCATTGCTAGATCACATTTTGCAGAAAAATAATGGAGCATAATCGCTGTATCTTGGAAACCAGAACCAATTAATACTCGGAACTTAATTTTCCTTTGTTAGTGACCCAATTCTTGTGAAATGTAGCTACTTTCATTTCCGAGGCTCTCTCCTTGTAGACCAGTGTATTCAGATAAAACAAAATGCAGTTAAAAATTAACAATCAATAAAAAAAATGTAATCATGGTTAGCAGGCTAAGCTTAGTTGCTTTACTGGAGAAAGCCTGTTGTTCACAGAGCTCAGTGTTTTTCCCCATAGTTCTAAGGGTAACGGGTGGACACAAATTAGCGTCCTCGCGTCACCCAAAGCTCAGTACAGCTACAGCTGGCGGTATACTGAGACGCCGCAGCCGGGACAAATCCCAACATAAAGGCCGTGACACACTGCACGCAAAGCCGGGCAGATCGAAGCAAAGCGATCCGGCACGGAGCTTTGCGTGCAGTGTGTGAGCTGAGTGCCGTCAGATGATTGACAGCACCTTCAGCCAATCGGCTCGTCCGTAACAACCTGCCAGCTGTCGCATCACGACGCGATTGGCTGAAGTTGAAATTGTTCATCTCGGCACGCTCAGCGAGCTCTCGCAAGCTGAGGTGCCGAGCAGAAAATTACATGACACACTGCTCGCAAAGGCAGCGCGCCCCCACTCCGCGCTGCTTCGCATGCAGTGTGTCACGGCCTTTACTGTCTGGATCCATCCAGCTGCGTGAGTGTCAGCTGGCTCTGCCTACCTAGAGGCAGTGCCAGATGTACCCTCCCCCGTCCGTTCCGCCAGTCACGTGGTTATAATCAGTCTCAGCGCAGATCTGCCAGGCTAATAGGAAACGTATTCTGCTGTGTCTACACGCCTTGTGTTTGTGGAATAAAGAAACTACTGAGATGCGGCCGAGTCGAGCAGATAACATTTCCAACAGTTTAAAAATAGATCAAACGCAGACTGCACGCTGCAAGCTCGCCTAAACAATAACGGTACGGCCAGAAACGGCATTTCCACAGCGCTCACCTCTTTGAACTGTAAATGAAATTTGACGTTTGTCTGATGTGCGTTATTTTTTTTTTCTAACAACGGGCCGTAGCGGAAAATATACAAAGACAAAATGATTTCTGTCAAGAGATCGCCGCCTGGTGATCCCGATATAATGCAGTGCAAACACAGGTCAGGGGAAGCCAGTACACAACCCAAGATAAAGAGACAGGTTCTCTTAGCCCCCCCTCCCAATAACACTCACCTTGTTTAAGCCACTCCCTAACCCATTGATGTGTACCTTCCTTTAGCCACTCTCCCACCCATTGATAATCACCTTTTGACCACTCCCCCACCCATTAATACTCACCTCCTCTCGGCCACCCCCCACCTATTGATACCTTTTAGCCACAACCCCACTCATTGCTGCTACTCCTTTCTTAGACACTCCCCCACTCATTATTACCTTCTCTTAGCCACTCTCCCACCCATTGATACCTTCGCTTAGCCACTCCCCCACCCATTGATACCCACCTTCTCTTAGACACTCCACTACCTCTTTGTCACTCCCCCTCCCATTGATATCCACCTTCTTTTAGCCACTCCCCTACCCATTAATATTTATATTCTCTTAGATACTCCCCCACCCATTAATACTCACCTTCTCTTAGCCACTTCCCCACCTATTGATAATCACCCTTTCTTAGACACTCCTGCACCCATTAATAGTCACCTTCTCTAAGCCACTCCCCCATCTATTGATACTCACCTTCCCTTAGCCACTCCCCCACCCATTGATACTTGCCTTCTCTTAGACACTCCCCCACCCATTCATACCTACTGTTAGTAGTCACTCCCCCACCCATTAGTACACACCTTCTCCTAGGCACTTCCCCAAACTTTGGTACTCACCTTCTTTTAGCCACTCCCCCACCCATTATTACTCACCTCTTCTTAGCTACTCCCCCACCCATTGATGCACACCTTCTCTTAGGCACTTCCCCAAACTTTGGTACTCACCTTCTTTTAGCCACTCCCCCACCCATTGATGCACACCTTCTCTTAGGCACTTCCCCAAACTTTGGTACTCACCTTCTTTTAGCCACTCCCCCACCCATTGATGCACACCTTCTCTTAGGCACTTCCCCAAACTTTGGTACTCACCTTCTTTTAGCCACTCCCCCACCCATTGATACTTGCCTTCTCTTAGACACTCCCCCACCCATTCATACCTTCTGTTAGTAGTCACTCCCCCACCCATTGATGCACACCTTCTCTTAGGCACTTCCCCAAACATTGGTACTCACCTTCTTTTAGCCACTCCCCCACCCATTATTACTCACCTCTTCTTAGCTACTCCCCCATCCATTGGTACTCACCTTCTCTTAGACACTTCCCCACCCATTGCTACTCACCTTCTCTTAGACACTCCCCCACCCATTGGCACCTTCTTCACCACCCCTTCTGAATATCAGAGCAGCCAATCACCAAGCCCCAACAATGTCATGTGGGAAAAGATGAGGCCCCATTCACACGTGTCCATTTTTAGGCGATTTCTAAGTGTTCTTTTGCCCCTTTCCGTGCATTTTTAATTGCTTTTAGGCTTGAGTGTTTTCTTTAAGCCAATGTAAAGCTAGGAACTAGGAGGAGGAGACGGATGTTAGACACAAAAATGCAAAGTTTAATGTGTTTTTCTGGGGCTCCCATTGAAGTCCATGGGGCTAAAAACACACAATTCTGCCCGTAAAGTTTACTCTTTCAAGCGGCCAGCAACACAACGCTCAGGTGTGAACGTCCACCAATTAAAATAACGGGATTCTTCATGTTGAGCGTTGTCACGCTTCAGGAACTGTGCGGTAAAATGATAAGGTGTGAATGGGCACTAAACCAAGGAGGGGAGGGATAATCGGCTTCATTATACAATATTAGCACCGAGTTAACACAGATTTTCCCTCTAAGGGTCACCACACGTTACCATCTGGCCGTACAATCAACTTTAGATTTACCAAAACTATGTAATGTGAGGACCTACCTAATCTGTCCAATCAGTTTGTGTCCAATCAGACCGGCCCTTGCACTACATACATGTTGGTAGATCTAAGGGCTTGTTCACACCATATGCAGACCAGATCTGCATGAGTTTCTGCACACGCAGTGCAGTGGGATGTGCCGCGTTTTTCATGTGTTCCGGACCGTTTTTTTTTTGTTTAGAATGGGCTATCAGTGCGTTCCAGGGCGTTTGCATGCGTTCCAGAGCAGGGAAAATAGGGCTTGCTGCAGTTTTTTTACATGCTCTGGAACTGAACGCTGCGGTGTGAACTAGAGGCCAAAATACCATTGGAATACATTGGACACAGTTTTGATCCGCTCTGTAACTGCTCTGCGCCTGGAACGCGCTTGGTGTGAATATGGCCTAAAGGATATTGTATAATCCGGTTGTAACGTGTGTGTGAGCTTTAGGCTGACCATACGCTATACAATGTAATTGTACAATCTCCTTGAGATCTACCAACAACTTTGTAGTATAAGGGTCTGCCTCATTGGATAACGATAAATTGGATAGATCAGGTAGGCCCTCATATTACACAGTTTTGGCAAATCTAAAATTGAGTTTAACAAGATTATAAGGTCAGATTGTAACACGTATAGGCTCACCGCACACATTGCAATCAGACTGTACAATCAACTCTAGATCTACCAATACTAGGGGGTCTATTCACAAAGGAGCCGAAGGATCCAGCCGTAGCTTCGGCCGCCGGAGCCCTTCGGTTCAGTCAAAACGAAGCGTTGCTGTACGGGGGCTATTCACTATAGCCCGTACAGCTGCTGAAGGGGGCCGAGCAGGTCAGCCGAGCCAAAGGCATATGCTTCGGCTCGACTGAGCTGAAGCGGGGCGAACGGCCGGCCACACGCCTCGCAAATGACAGCTGGGCGGAACTGGCTCCACCCAGTTGTAATGACAGAACAGTGTCCCCAAATGACCTGGGGGTGCTGATCTGTCATTAAAAAATAACAACTGGGCGGAGCCAGCCGTGGTGTCACCACCAGGCACTCGGCTATGCGCTCACTGCCATTCTGTCCCTATGAGAATAAGGGCGAACGGCAGCGGGTGAGCTGCTGGAGCTTCGGCTCAGCCGATCCAGATGTCGAAGTCCTTCTGCACTTTGGCTCAGGGGAACATACAGAGCATGATCAGCTGACCGAAGTGCAGCCGATGTATGACTGAAATCAGCCGTACACGCCAGAAGTCAATAGCCGAACAGCGTTCGGCTCACTTCACTTCGGCTCGGTTATTCAGTCGGCTGCCTCCGGCAGCTTTGTGAGTACCCCTCTATGTTATATGAGCGCTTACCTAAATAATCCAATCGATCTGTGTGCATGCAATCAGGACCTTGCACTACATATGTCTTCTTAGCTCTAGCAGAGATTGTACAATCAGATTGTAGCATGTGGTGAGCTTACATTTTGAATGACATTTCACCTTTATCTTTTTAAAGATAATCTGATTGTACGATCTCCTTTAAGCGGCCCATACACCTTACAACCATTCGCGGTGAGATGGTTGCAAGGGGATTAATATTTCGTACGACTTGCCCATCTTGGACAGGCAGATCGTACTTGTGATCATCGCTAGCCCTCTCTGCCGAGGGGAGGGCTTGTCGATGATTGCGGATACACTATTGTTAATGTATCCGAATCCGTCACAAATTCCTTTTCCTCTTCCTGGCCTGCAGACCGCCCGGCGTGCTCTGCCTGCGATTCACGTGACGGATCTGGAACGATAGGGATGCGGCGCACTGCCGGCACACAGAGAAGCGTTTGTATTGAAGTCGGTGCTAATCAAGTGCAGCCCCCTGTCAGTCTTTGATGTCGGCGGATGACATTTGTCCTCATTCTATCAGTCGCCCACACACAGCGCGCCGCGGCCTTTCATCTCCGGATGACGCTTTGATACCACAAGGCTTTCATTCTGCGTTTTGATATTATTCAGATTGACGGCGCTTAGCGTGATTCGCAGACACATGGGCGCGTTGTCCGCGCGGCACGAGCGCCATTGTGTGCTTATTACAGTTTTAATGAAGACACAAAAGAGCGATGAGATCTGGAGGAGCGCACAAAGGGGTCATGTGAATGTTCTAAAACGGGGAAAAGCAGCTCATTAACTTGTGACGAGTCCGAGGTGTGTGTGTGGGAGGGGCTTGTCGCTGCGAGGGCTTGAAGCTGAACTCCGAGGACAGAGGCTTCTATGTAAATATATTCCTCAATAGCCACAAAGGAAAAAGATCCAATGTTTGTGCACGCATTCCTTTACAAACCCAGATATTGTGGAGACAAGACCAGTCACCCTGCACAAGGAGAGAGATCAGCAGTGACCGGTCTTTATTACAGAAGGGGGTGGAGACCAGACCGGTCACCCTGCACAAGGAGAGACAACAACAGTGACTGGTCTTTATTACAGGAGGGGGCGGAGACAAGACCAGTCACCCTGCACAAGAAGAGAGAGCAGCAGTGACCGGTCTTTATTACAGCAGGTGGTGGAGACCAGACCGGTCACCCTGCACAAGGAGAGACAACAACAGTGACTGGTCTTTATTACAGGAGGGGGCGGAGACAAGACCAGTCACCCTGCACAAGAAGAGAGATCAGCAGTGACCGGTCTTTATTACAGAAGGGGGCGGAGACAAGACCAGTCACCCTGCACAAGGAGAGAGATCAGCAGTGACCGGTCTTTATTACAGAAGGGGGTGGAGACCAGACCGGTCACCCTGCACAAGGAGAGACAACAACAGTGACTGGTCTTTATTACAGGAGGGGGCGGAGACAAGACCAGTCACCCTGCACAAGAAGAGAGAGCAGCAGTGACCGGACTTTATTGTGCTTCTTATTTCTGTAATAAAGTCTATAGCATCGGTGGGGAACTACAAATCCCACCATGCATCTACTGCTGGGAGTCATGCCTGTGGCTGTCAGTGTCTTTCAATGCCTCATGTGACTTGTGGTTCCACAACAGCTGGGGAGCTGAAGTTGTCTACCCCTGATCTATGGGAATGCCAACGTTGGCGCATATAGAAATGACTCTGCACGGAGGAAGGAGGACCAACCTGAACATCCACTTATGTGAAAGGGACATCTGTAAGTTAGCAAACACGTCACCCCTATTATAATAATAACAACAAAGGCACCATTGGAAATGTTCAGTGATGACGATCTACAAACACATACCTCTAGATAATTGCCCCATTTTTCTTTTCTTCCCCAGTCCTCCTGGAACTCTGCCTCCTGGGAAATGTGGCATCATCTGAGGGGAAACAATGCCTTTCCTCTAAGTTACAGATAAGATTTCCCACAAAGGAATGGGTGATGTTCCCAGGATGTATCTGTGAGGCCAGGACTACGTCACCAGTGCCTCACTCAACCAGGCCAGGGTTACATCACCAGTGCCTCACTCAACCAGACCAGGGCTACCAGACCAGGGCAACTTCACCAGTGCCTCACTCAACCAGACCAGGGCTTCATCGCCAGTGCCTCACTCAACCAGGCCAGGGCTACTTCACCAGTGCCTCACTCAACCAGACCAGGGCTACATCACCAGCCCCTCACTCAGCCAGACCAGGGCTACATCACCAGTGCCTCACTCAACCAGACCAGGGTTACGTCACCAGTGCCTCACTCAACCAGGCCAGGGTTACATCACCAGTGCCGCACTCAACCAGGCCAGGACTACGGCACCAGTGCCTCACTCAAGCAGACCAGGGCTACATCACCAGTGCCTCACTCAACCAGGCCTACTTCACCAGTGCCTAACTCAACCAGGCCAGGGCTGCTTCACAAGTGCCTCACTCAAGCAGACCAGGGCTACATCACCAGTGCCTAACTCAACCAGACCAGGGCTACTTCACCAGTGCCTCACTCAAGCAGACCAGGGCTACATCACCAGTGCATAACTCAACCAGACCAGGGCTACATCGCCAGTGCCTCACTCAATCAGACCAGGGCTACTTCACCAGTGCATAACTCAACCAGACCTGGGCTACATCGCCAGTGCCTCACTCAGCCGGACCAGGGCTACATCGCCAGTGCCTCATTCAGCCAGACCAGGGCTACATCACCAGTGCCTCACTCAATCAGACCAGGGCCACATCACCAGTACCTCACTCAGCCAGACTAGGGCTACATTACCAGTGCCTCACTCAACCAGACCAGGGCTACATCACCAGTGCCTAACTCAACCAGACCAGGGCTACTTCACCAGTGCCTCACTCAGCCAGACCAGGGCTACATCACCAGTTCCTCACTCAGCCAGACCAGGGCTACATCGCCAGTGCCTCACTCAGCCAGACCAGGGCTACATCGCCAGTGCCTCACTCAGCCAGACCAGGGCTACACCGCCAGTGCCTCACTCAATCAGACCAGGGCTACATCGCCAGTACCTCACTCAGCCAGACCAGGGCTACATCGCCAGTACCTCACTCAGCCAGACTAGGGCTACATTACCAGTGCCTCACTCAGCCAGGAAGTGGAAAAACTCTCATGGGGACAGCTAATGTAAGGGGGCACTCTAATGGGGAGAAGCAATATAAGGGGGCTTTCTAATGGGTACACTTAATATAATGGGGCACTCTGAGAGGGACACCTAATGTAAGGGGGCACTCTGATAGGGACATCTAATACAAGGGGACACCTAATGTAAGGGGGCACTCTGATGGGGACACCTAATGTAAGGGGCAACTCTGATGGGGACACCTAATGTAAGGGGGCACTCTGAAGGGGGCACTATGATAGGGACATCTAATACAAGGGGACACTTTGATGGGGACACCTAATGTAAGGGGGCACTCTGATGGGGACACCTAATGTAAGGGAGCACTGTGATGGGGACACCTAATGTAAGGGAGCACTGTGATGGGGACAGGTTATGTAAGGGGGCACTCTGATGGGGACACCTATTGTAAGGGTGGCACTCTGATGGGGACACCTATTGTAAGGGTGGCACTCTGATGGGGACACCTAATGTAAGGGGACACTCTGATGGGGACACTTAATTTAAGGGAGCACCCTGATGGATCAACCAATGTAAAGGGGCACTCTGATGGGGACACCTAATGTAAGGGAGCACTCTGATGAGGACAACTAATGTAAGGGGGCACTCTGATGGAGTCAAAGCACCAACATGAGTTTTGGACCTCGCTGGAAGAAAATTATACTGACCCATGCTCACTTAATTGTAATGTAATACCCCTGGTGTATCGCCAGCATTACTCAAAGATGGTTTCCCGTCTCTTTAGCCCACATTGATCACATTTTCTGTTTTTGCACCCAGTTTCTAGAATAAAATGTTCTCACATCTGTATTTTAGCAGCTGGGCCATCACCCCCTTGTCTTAGTCGCCGATCCTTCCAGTTGTCTGAATGAATTTACAATTCTGCGGCAGCCATAGATTACGGCAGAATCGTGAATTCCTCCAAATACCCACCTACGCCTTAGAGCTGCGCATTGTGTTCATTTATACCTCACGCAGGCCTCGCCACCCAATTCCATCTTGCCAGCCTAACAAGTGGTGCTGCTGTCGCTTTAAACAGAACCCGACTATTCCAACGTTCCTAATGTGATAATTTTCGAGGGGAATTTTCCTGGCAGACGAAGGTGTTCTGATCTCCCGAGCCATAAAATATAAATCAGCCTCGGAGCGGGGAGAGATTTTCACATGTGCACCTACCTCCTTGTGGTAATTGTACAATTTACAGCTTCCGTTGGAAATTTGTTTTATTTGATATCCCCACAAGAGACCTCCAGCTGGTTTGTTTTTTTTCTTTTTGTTTTTTTTTTTAATCCGTTGGCCAAAAAAACTTTTCAAAACAAAGAATGGGGGGACCACCCATCCAGAATCCAAACTTTCTGTGTGAGCCGGGCCAAGTCCCACCAAGTATGAACTGGAGAGGATTGCTGAGTATCACCTTCCAGTGTTGCCACAGGGAGCAATTGATTTCCAGATTAAGGGAAGGTGTTAAAATAAATTGAGACATAAATCTAACATGCTATAATATACATCTTGATGTTTGGAGCAGGATGGGCTCCGGTGGAGGTTGGGTTGGCAGGCAAAGCGCTAGCACAGGTGATAATAGAGTATTTAAACGTGTCAGATGCATGGAGACCTCACTTCAACCGAACAGTCATGGGATTTACTGAGGCCGGAGATCCCGGAAGCCCCACATGAGAAGTTTGTCCGCTTTAAAGGAAAAATACATGCCGGGCAGAAGTTGCCAGTAATTGTAATCTCATTTTATGTGCTCTGATTGTGAGCTGTAGATCAGCCTTCCTCATCCAGGGTGACCCCTGTCGTCCTCAGAGGTGCCTTGACATTTTCACAGTGTCATGCCTTAGCTGCTGGCGGCATCTTGGTGATGGATGCAGGAGGAGAGAGGAAGGGACGTTAATCCGGCAGGATAAGGTATGCCACCGGGTCCCCTCCTCTTTCGTGCAGCCATCGGACTTTCACCTGGTGTCACCTGGTGCGGGCCGCACCCCCCAAAACTTACCCAAATCTTGGGGCTTCTCTCCTGCCACCAGTGGCATCAGAAGGGGGGTGCGGCCCGCACCGGGTGAAACCAGTATTGCAAAATTGATGTGATTACTATCATGTGGTGAAATGGATCAATCATGTTTTTAATTATACTTTAGAATATGTGATGCTAATAAATCTATTTCCTATTTTTACATACTAAGAGAGTTATAATATTTCTTTAAAGCCCCTTCCCTTTCTGGTAGTTGCACACCTTAAAGCGGAATTTACTCAATACATCTTTCAAAAAAAATCTCGAATTGGGGTGTGAAATGTTACTCTCTTTAAAGTATTTCTTATGTAATACACGCCCACTAATGTCCACTTGCATCATGTGCCTGCATGATGACGTCTCTGCAGGTGACACCCGGCCTGGGGATGCCTCTGCCTGGCACATTTTTGGCATGGCTCTGCCCACACATCTAAGAGTGCATCATCCATTCACAGATCCTCTTGCCACTGCGTCACAGGGCCTTCTTGTTCTCAGCGTCACCTCAGTGTAGTCCGTTCATACCTTCTCCTGTCCCTTAGCTGAAAGGTCGTTCCTCAGTACAGACAGGGACTGGCAGAAGAGTCCTCAGGCAGAAAACACATCTCGTTACATTTTAACAACTCATCATTCTTAAACGCCAGCTTTGCAAAAAAAAGAAATGCTCAATTTTTCTTTTATTAAGGTGTGTGCGTTTCTTACTTTTTTGCAAAGCTAGACTATTCTTTTCACAAATATTTAATTGATGGTTTGTTACTCTTTTCGGGTCCCTGGTGTATATAAATGATGAGTTGTTAGAATGTAACCAGCTGTGTTTTCTGCCTGAAGAAGGGCATGTGATCAGCCTGAAACCTGCGTCATTTATGGAAACATTCAGCAATCTTTTTTATCTTTTTTGAATTAATTATTTGAGTGCTGTGACCTTGGACTATCTATCTATCCATCCATCCATCCTATTTCTCTCTCTCATCTATCCATCCATTCTATCTATCTTATTTATCCATCCATCCTTCCATCCATTCTCTCTCTCTCATCTATCCATCCATTCTATCTATCTATCTATCTATCCTTCCATCCATTCTCTCTCTCTCTCTCTCTCTCTCTCTCTCTCCACTTTATATATCTCTCTCTCTCTCTCTCTTACTCTC
>NW_017308838.1:77363-120164 GCF_000935625.1 Nanorana parkeri | reverse complement strand
CCTCCCTCTCATTCTCTCTCTCTCTCTCTCTGTCCTCATTATTTATCTATCTCTTTCTCTCTCTTATCTATCTTTCTATCTATCTATCACTATTTCTAAAGCCTTGACATTCATCCCACAACACAATGTCTTTTTACCCCTTTTATATAATCCATGTGCCAGTTTTTGTTTAGTGGCCCTTTAACTTCCCCTGAGCTTTGTGCCGCCTTTGCTCTGCTCTCTCTCTCTCTCTCTCTCTCGTGTTTTAGATCCGATGTGATAATTAATTGCAGATTGTCTCTTCTATTTGCAGAGCGCCTACCGCAGGACCGGGATGCCCTTTTTAGCCTGTTAGTACGGATGGAGAGAGAGGAAACGGAACACACGGCAAGGTTATTTTAAGGTGATCCCATCCACGCTCTAAGGGAAGCGACTGATTCCCCCCACCCGGAGCGAGTGGGACGATTGTTGTGACTATAAACTGACTGCATGTCTCATTCTGCGGCCCCCTCAATCCTCCTCCTTGTTTACTAGTTGAAACTCCGGCTTAATTAATGGCAGGATGTTTGGGATGGAGTGTGGGCGGAGGAGAGCACACATCACACGGCTCTGTCACTGGCAGCAAATGACTGCCATCAGCGGCCCGCACCATACTAAGTGCCGGATCATCTCCGCTGCTGGGTGGAGCCTGTTTACAAAGCCCGGGTCCTACATGGATTGTGCTGGGCCCACGCTCCTTCCACCCCGTGCAAAAATAGACATCCACATGGCTATCTTACTTAAAGTGGCCCTGTCACCATTCAGAGGAAAGTGACAGGTTCTCTTGTAAGAAAACCCTCCAACCAGTGATACTGGCTTTTCCAGTTGAGAGTCCACATTTTGTGTAAGCTTCGTTCTGGATGAAGTCAGAGCTTACACGGGGTTAACTTCCTCCTCGTCAGGTGACAGCATTCAGACCTGGAGATTGGCTGGGTCCCAGGAGAAGATCACATAGTTTTCCATACCCTGAAGCAGGGGTAGGCAACCTCGGCACTCCAGCTGTGGAACTACAAGTCCCATGAGGCATTGCAAGACTCTGACAGTTGCGGGCATGACTCCGAGAGGGAGGTGCATGATGGCATTGGTGGTTTCACCACAGCTGGGGTACCGAGGTTGCTTATCCTTGCCCTAAAGTACTAAAGGGGGAATTTATCAAAACTGGAGCAGCTGTGCATGTCAACCAATCGGATTCTCTCTCTTCAGTTTGGCCAGTTAAGATTTGAAAATGGAAGAGAGAAGCTGATTGGTTGCCATGCACAGCTGCTCCAGATTTTGTCTGCTACAGTTTTGATGAATTCCCTTCTAAGGACCGATTCACACCAAAAAGAGTGCGATCCAGAGTGTTCGGCCTCTTCTTGCATTCAGGGGCGGGAGGGGGCGTGACGGTGCATGGAAGTCAATGGCACCGCAGCCAGTTTGTATCCCAGGGGTCGATAGCTCTGAAACTCACTCTTTGTGATGTGAACGGTTCTTGAGTGCTTACCAGAGGGCGCCAGCAGGCCAGCAGGAGGGGTGGTTTCTGTTAAGAGAACCTGTCACTGACCAAACTAAACCTTCTCCACAAGTAGCAGTGGGCCCCTGGGGCTCTTGCATTGGGTTGACGGAGCAGGTAGTATTGCTGGAGGCCTTTGTATGCTGTGTTTCCAGGACAGGGCATTCCCCAGACACAGAGCAGACCGCTGGGGGTGACAAACAAAGGGCCTCATTCACACAGGCAATGCGTTTATATGACATTTCTAAATGCATGAAGTGACAAACCTGACAGGTTTCCTTCGGGGCCCTCTGGATTCACACACACATGCATTTCCCCATGATGCTTTTCAAATGAAACCGCTTCAAAATGCATCTCAACGAGTGTTCTCTTTCATTGCCATGCATTTTTAATGTACATTGCAATATACATTATAGCGAATGACAACATAGGGCATAACCTTCATCAACGTGCGCCATGATGTGTTGACGTGCATTATAGCTTGTCGATGTGTATCGTGACGTGCATTATGTACAGGTGGAAAACACATCAAGCCAAAATGGGAATCTCCATCTGAATCCAGCCTTTGCCATTTTGGCAACACACTGCGTTTTAGTGTGTTGGCTACCCTATGACACATACCCATCAGTAGCATGCATTGGGTTGCCACCGGCACTGCAGATCACCAACATGCATAATGCGCATTTCAATATTGCCCACGTTACCGCAATGCGGCAATGTGAATCCGGCCTCAGGGACATATAATTGCTGCCATTGCTGACCTCCTAGGAATACCAGTTCCCTAGCTGTCTCATTTCAATACTTTCTGAATCATTGACCTGGAACAAGCATGCAGATTAGAACGTGAGAACTCCAGATCTGTCTGCTTGTTCCGGGTCAGTACCTCACAAATACCTCTTCAGGACAGCCAAGCCGCCAGCATTTTCAAAAAGAGAGGTCAGTAATGGCAGCCTGTGTATTATATCTCAGTACAGGTTTTCTTTAAGGAAGAATTGCATTCTGAACCTGACCGGGCACGGACCAGTCACTGACCTGCACTCCGTTATCGCTGGCTGACAGTGGATGCTTGCATCCACTGCAAGCAGTAGCCCAGTGCAGGTCGGTGAACAATGCGTGTCCGGACTGCGTTCCTCTTCAATCCTTGGCTGCTGGGATCACTGGCATTCTAGCAACCGGTGGCGTCGGGGGTCCTCCTCCTGTGCAGTCCTTGATTGCTAGGGCCTCTGGGCAGTCATAGCAACCAGTTACTGTAAGAATGTAAACGGCATTACAGGAGAATGGAAGAGTATCATCTTCCCCTCATGCAGCTGCCCTCCCCGGCTCCTGCCTCTGGCCTATCAAGAAAAAAGAAAATGATATGAAAGATAGGTATGTGCCATGTACTGTACTATGTGGGGACGATAGAGCATCATTCAGGGCTCATTCACACACATGCCGTTCCTTAATCACGAAGTTCCATGCGATTAACTCATGTTACTGCGCAACTCACCTAATGTGCGTTACAATGAGACAGGTGCGTTGTCTTGCATGCACAATTTTTTTCCAACCGCACCACAATGCTTAGTATTGCAGTACCGCGCATTGGGGTCGATCTTATTGCAGCCAGGAGGTGCATTTGGGGATGCCATTCAAATGCACCTGCCACACTGTAACCAATACCATAGGTGTGAACAGGCCCTCAAACCTACAATGTCAATTGGTTCGGTCCTCCACAACAGTCCCATTGTCTCATGTGGCCCCTTGAGAAAATGAATTGCCCACCCCTGTTCTAAACAAAAGTAATCCCATCCCCCTGCTAGTGTGGGATCTTTTTCTGCTTCCTAACCTACATGTTCAGTGGGCTTGAGATAATAGGTAGAGTGAGCTAGTGAGGTCAGACGCATGGAGGATGATTTATAAATCATCTGCACGACATATGCTGGGTGAATGCGGCTTGAACGCCAATCTCGCCACTAGGTGGAGCCGAGGATCACTGCAAATTCCTATGCTCCTTGGCTCCATCTAGTGGCAGGAATGGCATCCGAGCAGCATTCACCCAGCATATGCCAGGGCAAATGATTTATAAAGTGAGGGTGTCCTGCTCTAGTTTCACCCAGCATGACTTTCACGGCTCACAACTACTCGGCTCCTTCTAATTTATTGCAGCCCAGCATTGAAAACACAGAGAAGAGCAAGGCAGAAATCAGTAAATACGTAGGATCCGTTACTAAACTTCACTCTTCCATGTTTGCAAGTCACACGGTTGTGTTCATGTGTCCGATGTTCTGGTGATGTCACAATGTTGTATGTAGATCTTTTTTTGTTGTTAATACAATTAAACAATATGCAATTTGACAAAGCAGTGACTTCCTGTTTCTTTTTATCTCTTCCTGACCCCTTCCTCCAGCTATGACACATTCATCTTTAAATGGGACTTTTGTGGTGCCGATGTAGTCACAGACTCCTATATGAGAAAATTCATGCCCGAGAATTTTCACATTTTCGGACGGGAGCGCGCGGGGACGACACAGGTAAGTTTAAACCGTTGTTAAATCGTTTAGGAACATGACCTGCACCACATACAGGATGAAAGCAGGAAGTCAGTGTATCCACCATTACAGACACATCTATGATCCATGAGTACTCTCTCAGTCACATTCATGTATTTATTTATTACAGGTATTTATATAGCACCAACATTTTTACATACTGCACATTCACATCAGTCCCCGCCCTCAAGGAGCTTACAGTCTAAGGTCCTTATCTCACATGGACACAGGGCCAATTAACCTACCGGCATGTCTAACCCCACACAAGCACAGGAAGAACATGAGGAACCCCACACCAGCACAGGGAGAACATGCAAACTCCATGCAGATAGAGTTCTGACCGGGATTCATCCCCCACTGCTGCAAAGCAGATGTGCTAACCACAACGCATGAATAGCTATTCCATGGTCCATAATATAATTGTCAGTTTCAGCGTGGATCAGGGCTGGAACTTCATGTTACTTATGAAACCTTTGCCAGCAATGTTACCACTTAAATCTATCGAATTCTTTAACTCGTCGAGACCTCCAACTCCCGTCAGTGCTCCTGCGCAGCCACCCAAGAGAAATATCAAGCTCTACAATCTGCGGCAGTGCACCTGCGCAGGCACCCGATGCCACAAGCACCGATGGTCCCTGTGTGTGTTGTAGAGTAGTCATCGCTCCAAGCTCACTCCCGGGATGGACTACAATCAGAATAGAAATGAGTAAACTAAACATGAGATTGTAGTCCATCACAGGAGTGAGCTTGGAGCGGTGACTACTCTACAACACACACAGGGACCATGGGGAACACAAGTAGCCCCCCTCCAGAAGGAAGGACAGTGTCAGCACCAAGTCAGAGATGATTGGAGGATCTACAGCCGAGTGATACACAAATAAGATACATTTCTGTTACTAGTTAGGGGACTTGAATGTATTTTTAAGATGTAACCCCCAAATATAGTGTCACTTTAATATACATGTGGAAACAATGTAACACTTCACATAACTCCAGACGACTCCCCACCACCATAGATAGACCCGTCTGCTCCCATTTCCAGCTCTGAGACCTCCCGTCTGTGAAGATTATACATCAGATATAAACAATGTGATGTATAAAACATGGACATGACAGCTCGGCGTGCAGCTTTCTCTGGATGTGTATCATTACGTGTGTGGCATTATTTATATTAAACATTGACTGCTATGTATTTTTATCCTGCAGTATACACTACATAATGTACAATTCATTGCCGGGTGAAGCATCCCTTTATTGGACGGACTCTCTGTGATGACAGTTTAAATTTATAGTTTAATGCCAGACAGAAATAGTGACATATACAGTGCACGCCGTACAGCGCAATCCCAGGCTTCTGTATATCAGACTTCAATGGACCGTTATTACTGGAGCCGCCGCCATGTTTGAGGGTGAAAGCCAGGAGTATACGGGAGCTTTAGTATTGCCAGTTATTGGAGTTTAGTTATAAAATGTTTGCAGAGCCGTTCACATTATGGCCACTAGATGGAGCTGAGTACAGGAAATCCCCGTGCTCCCCGCCTCCATGTAGTGGCCATAATCAGGGCAGCCATCAGAAATTTTAGGCCCCTTATGCAGCTTTAGGTGGGGCCCCCCGCACCACCGCCACACTGAGCCAGTCACACTGTTATTATACATTTATATAGCTCTGACATATACCGCAGTGCTGTACAGAGAACACTGAGCCGGTCACATCAGTCTCTGTATAGAGGAGCTGACACTCTGATGTCCCCCCCATAGTCACATGCGTCTCTGTACAGAGGAGCTTACACTCTAATGTCCCCTCCACAGTCACATCAATCTCTGTACAGAGGAGCTTATACTCTAATGGACGCAGGGATGCGTGACCCGCTGGACGCAGTGCATAGTGATGCGCTGGACACAGGACCCAGCTGAGACCCCACACATACCTGAGAGTGATCCTGCAGAGCCCACCATAGATGCTGCACAGCCCATCTGATACTCTCTATGGTGGGCTTTGCAGGGTGTCTCAGGTGGGCTGGTCAGGGCTGCATCTCTCTCTCTCCCTCAGCTCCGCTTACCTGCTCACTTGGCCTCCTCCTCTGCCGCTGGACTGGCCGGAAGTGACGTGATGTCACTTCCGTCCGGCCCGAGATTAGTCGAGTAGCGGAGGGGGCCCCAGCCTGCAACAATACCGCTGGAACGGCAATGCTGGGGCCCGGCGCCGCTAGGGCCAGGCCTCCTCCTCGCCTGTCACCAGCGGCCGATACTCATGTAAGGGTCCCGGGCGGGCCCCCCAGGCCACTTACATGAGTATGGGCCGTACCCCGTAAACCCGCATTGTGTGCACCAAATGCCTGTGCAAACTTCGATATTGCTCTGTAAAAGTAGCAGTGACATCATCACTGTGCTGCTATGTGCAGAGAGCAGAGCTATGGGAGGAGTTTAGAAGTTCCACCCACTAGAGGCTGCCTGCAAAAAGCTACAGGAGGGGGTGCAGAAAAGACCACTCACCCTGCACAAGGAGAGAGCAGCAGTGACCGGTCTTTATTGGATGCAGTCACAGCCACCCGCAGCTCGAATTTCATCCAAATTAGCAGGAAGTAGCAGCATGAGGGTCCATGCACACAGATGTATTAAAGGGTGAATACAGGTGTATTTAAGGCACCCGGGCCCGCAGCCGCTGCAGTTTTCTGCCGTGTGGGCGGGGCCAGAGTTTGCGGGCGTACACCCAAGTTCAGCATCTTCTGTCCATAAATTGCTATGGACAGAAAACTGAAGCAGTGGCTGCTCCTGGCCCATGAGAGTATGGACATAAATAGAAATACCTGTAAGGGTCCATTTCAGTGGTGTCACTCGGGGGGTGCGGCCCGCACACGGGTGACACCAAAATGACTAACAGTTATTTTTGTGTCACCCCCCTCTGAAAACTCAGGCACTCGGTCATGGACTGAGTGCCCGACAGTTTTGGGGATAGAGGAGGGGACCCGGCGGCATGACTGTCCCCTCCTCTCTCTGCCGGCGTCCATCACCAAGATGGCCGCCGGCTCGTATCAATAAGATCGCCAGGCATGCGCAATGACATCACGGCGGGGTGTCACCCGGTAACAGCTCCGGGTGACACCCGGCCTCGGGACGCCCCTGATTTCCATTTACACTTCCACGTCGCAGTAGCGCAGGTTACATGTATTGCAGTCCAATCTACTAAGGCAATGCATCAGTATTGGAGCTTGCCGCAACACATGGCAGTACGTTTAAAAAAAAGAGTATTTGACAGCCCACTTATTTCAATGGTCGCCCTTCACACAATGTAGGTCATAACACACTGCAAATGGGCCTCAAATACCGGCATTACAAAGCCTGATATAACTGGTCACGTACAGTGTACGTGGCCAGTCATATAGGCACAAAGTGACAGGACGTACACTGTACGTCTCCCGTCACGAAGGGGTTAAAGCTGACCATACACCATACAATCTCCTAGATCTACCATCAGCAGTGCAGCACAAGAGCCTGCCTGGGTACTAAATAATGGATTATGTAGGTTTGTCCTCATATGACATCATTTTGGTGAATCTAAATTAGATTGATTGGTCAGATTGTAACATGTATTGTGGCCCGAACCTTGCCGCATTCTATACAAAACTACAAAATAATACTAAATATAAACATAGAATCGCTGTTACAAAGTAGCAATCTATGTGAAGATATAGTGATGGCGTGCTCTCCAGAAAACTGGCTCTACGTGTCATCGCTGATCCTTACAGCCCTGAAATAGGATAATTTCCCTTAAAGGGCACCTCCTGCTCTCAGCTCTCCCCGACATTTGCTGCATTCCTCGAATCTCTCCCAGTCGATGCGTCAGACCGGACAGGACGGGTCAGGTCTCCCGGCAGGTGATGTGTGTTGTGCCCCGGGGCCGGCCTGCCCGGGTCATTGCTCTGGAAATGAGATCATCTATTGCCGGATTTATAACCGTTTCCCGGCGCGGCTCACCTGCAGCCATTCACATCTTTTATTGAGCTGATCATTATCTCTGATCTCCTCGGCTGTCAATCAATCAGAGAGTCACACAGATCAATTTTATAGCTACGGTATGTTTCCCAGTCACGGCACTCTGTAGAACTATGCAAAATCTCCAGACACCCCTATAGGGAGATACTTGTAACTTATTCAAGAATCGGGTTTGTCACACAGAGTCCTCCTTCAAAGCAGGAGCCCCTTTTCACATCAGACCCCCCACGCACTAGGCACCCCCTTCATATGAGAAGCCCCCCTCATATTAGAGTCCTCTCTTTACATCACAGTCCCCTTTCACATCCAAGTCCTCAGCTCCCTTTTTATATTAGAGTCCCCAGTCCTCTCTTCACATCACAGTCCTCAGTCCCTCTTCACATTAGAGTCCTCTTTTTACATCAGAGCCCCCCTTTCACATTCGAGTCCTCATTCCCCCTTCACATCAGAGTCCTCAGCCCCCCCTTCACATCAGAGTCCTCTATCCCCCTTCACATCAGAGTCCTCAGTCCTCCCTTCACATCAGAGTCCTCAGCCCCCCCTTCACATCAGAGTCCTCTATCCCCCTTCACATCAGAGTCCTCAGTCCTCCCTTCACATCAGAGTCCTCAGCCCCCCCTTCACATCAGAGTCCTCTATCCCCCTTCACATCAGAGTCCTCAGTCCTCCCTTCACATCAGAGTCCTCAGCCCCCCCTTCACATCAGAGTCCTCTATCCCCCTTCACATCAGAGTCCTCAGTCCTCCCTTCACATCAGAGTCCTCAGCCCCCCCTTCACATCAGAGTCCTCTATCCCCCTTCACATCAGAGTCCTCAGTCCTCCCTTCACATCAGAGTCCTCAGCCCCCCCTTCACATCAGAGTCCTCTATCCCCCTTCACATCAGAGTCCTCAGTCCTCCCTTCACATCAGAGTCCTCAGCCCCCCCTTCACATCAGAGTCCTCTATCCCCCTTCACATCAGAGTCCTCAGTCCTCCCTTCACATCAGAGTCCTCAGCCCCCCCTTCACATCAGAGTCCTCTATCCCCCTTCACATCAGAGTCCTCAGTCCTCCCTTCACATCAGAGTCCTCAGCCCCCCCTTCACATCAGAGTCCTCTATCCCCCTTCACATCAGAGTCCTCAGTCCTCCCTTCACATCAGAGTCCTCAGCCCCCCCTTCACATCAGAGTCCTCTATCCCCCTTCACATCAGAGTCCTCAGTCCTCCCTTCACATCAGAGTCCTCAGCCCCCCCTTCACATCAGAGTCCTCTATCCCCCTTCACATCAGAGTCCTCAGTCCTCCCTTCACATCAGAGTCCTCAGCCCCCCCTTCACATCAGAGTCCTCTATCCCCCTTCACATCAGAGTCCTCAGTCCTCCCTTCACATCAGAGTCCTCAGCCCCCCCTTCACATCAGAGTCCTCTATCCCCCTTCACATCAGAGTCCTCAGTCCTCCCTTCACATCAGAGTCCTCAGCCCCCCCTTCACATCAGAGTCCTCTATCCCCCTTCACATCAGAGTCCTCAGTCCTCCCTTCACATCAGAGTCCTCAGCCCCCCCTTCACATCAGAGTCCTCTATCCCCCTTCACATCAGAGTCCTCAGTCCTCCCTTCACATCAGAGTCCTCACTTCACCCTTCACATCAGAGTCCTCAGTCCTCCCTTCACATCAGAGTCCTCAGCCACCCCTTCACATCCAAGTCCTCAGTCCACCCTTCACATCAGAGTCTTCAGTCCTCTCTTCACATCAGAATCTTCAGTCCTCTCTTCACATCAGAGTCCTCAGTCCTCTCTTCACATCAGAGTCCTCAGTCCTCTCTTCACATCCAAGTCCTCAGTCCTCCCTTCACATCAGAGTCCTCACTACACCCTTCACATCAGAGTCCTCAGTCCCTCCTTCACATTAGAGTCCTCCTAGTTAGGCGCAGGGAGGGCCTGCAGGGCCTGTGCTCGGATCAAGAGTCTGGTATGGCTTTTACGGGGAACCCAACGCACTTTTTTTTTAAATCTGTAACTTGGGGGTCCCTCCTAACATTCCTACCAGTCCTAAAGGGTCTGGTATCAAATGGGGGGAGGGGGGACCTCTCTTCTGCAGACTGAAGAAAAAAAATGCCATTTTGTCTAATGTCGCTTTGCTGCAAGGAAAATGTGTCCAGCTAACGAATTTCCCCCGAATCTGAATCCCGAAACAAATCGACTTTTAGACCCGAATCCCGAAATAACGGAAAATACGAATGAAAGCGGAACAAATGTCTACTAGATATATATATAGTTCTTCATCTACATTGCTGAGATCTCAGAGCTCCCCTTTAGGTTGTTGCCTTTTGTAGCGCTCGCTGGCCCCATCTTCAGGCCGGCTCCTGCAGTGCAGCGGACGGCATCGGTTAGCAGGTAACCGTTGAAATTGGCTGCCAGGCCCCAGCAGTATAAAGAGCTGACACGCATTTCTCCAAATAAGAAGCTTGATTTTATTTTGCTTGGTCTGCTCCGTGTTTGTCTATCTTGAACAGCCTGACAGGCGGTTATTTACAAATCTGTTTCTGACCAGAAAAGCCACAACATGGTATAAACGTCTTTACTTGTCTATTCAAGTTTGCACAACGCTACGGGGCAATAAATCTTCGCCTAATGAAGAGCGTACAATGAAGCCAGCTCGCCGGACACACCGGCCAATGAATCCCGATATAGTTCAGCTTTTCAGCCTTCTCAGTGTGACACTGGAAACAAACCCCTAATTACCCGCTCCTGGCATCGCTGCACAAAATAGCTTTTTTGTGCACGAAAAATGTATTTTGGACAACTACATAGCGTAACGTTCCTGAAATTGATGGAGTGTAAGGAGCGCTCGGTGCTTTTTTAATGCCTGCGTGTCTCCTGTTCGCGTTTGATTTGGGAGAACATTAGGGGAAGACTTTGTGACCTTTGTAGAGAGAATGCGCGCTTGTAGAGTGAGCGATCGCTGGTAGTGGGACAAGGTAGCCTGGGGCCAGAGGCAAACCACCATACTTACCCCATTCACACTTACTTTGCCATAGGAGATGCTCCTTTCCAGTCATGATACTCGGACCTAAGCATGACAGGATGCTGTTCTTCTTTACCAGCCAGTCGCAGGTTTTGTTGGACTTCCCCCACTAAGATGAACATCCATCATAGTAATAGGAAAAGAATCAGCAGAGAGGAAGCACTCCAGGCAATTCCATTCTTTAAGGCAACTGTTGCTGAGATTGAGGTTGTAAGAAGGGATCATAGACATCTGCCTTTCTTGTTTATGGCTAGGGAACAGCCTTGGGCCTACCTACATAGGCTGGACCAGCCTAGAGTCTGCCAATGTAACCTGGATCAGCCTTGAGTCAGCTAATATAAGCTGGATCATCCTTGAGTCAGCTAATATAGGCTGGACCGGTCTTGAATCTGCCAATATAGGCTGGACTGGTCTTAAGTCTGCCAATATAAGCTGAACCAGCCTTGACCCTGCCAATATAGGCTGGGCCAGCCTTGAGTCTGCCAATATAGGCTGGGCCAGCCTTGAGCCTGCCAATATAGGCTGGGCCAGCCTTGAGTCTGCCAATATAGGCTGGGCCAGCCTTGAGTCTGCCAATATAGGCTGGGCCAGCCTTGAGCCTGCCAATATAGGCTGGGCCAGCCTTGAGTCTGCCAATATAGGCTGGGCCAGCCTTGAGTCTGCCAATATAGGCTGGGCCAGCCTTGAGTCTGCCAATATAGGCTGGGCCAGCCTTGAGTCTGCCAATGTAGGCGGGCCAGCCTTGATTCTGCCAATGTAGCCTGGGCCATCCTTGAGTCTGCCAATGTAGGCTGGGCCAGCCTTGAGTCTGCCAATATAGGCTGGGCCAGCCTTGAGTTTGTCAATATAGGCTGGACCAGACTTGACTCTGCCAGTATAGACTCAACCAGCCTTGAGTCTGCCAATATAGGCTGGGCCAGCATTGAGTTTGTCAATATAGGCTGGACCAGACTTGACTCTGCCAGTATAGACTCAACCAGCCTTGAGTCTGCCAATATAGGCTGGGCCAGCATTGAGTTTGTCAATATAGGCTGGACCAGACTTGACTCTGCCAGTATAGACTCAACCAGCCTTGAGTCTGCCAATATAGGCTGGGCCCTGGGATAGTAAGATTTTAGGGAACTGGCTGACTGCCCAATACTCCTCCCATTCACACTTGAGCATAAGCATTTTCAGATGATTTTGGAGCATTTTAAATGTTTTTCATGTGTTTTCAAGCTTTAGGTATTTTTGAGTGGCCAATGTAAAGAAGTATTATCTGTGACATCATATGTCATCGTACTTGTCTCTTCTTCATGGTTTTTCAGTGCAGTGCTGTGGTGTCTGGTGCTATTGGAGCTCCCAATCTTGAAAAGCCTCACGCCCAATTTCTTCCCCGGCCCTTTGCCGCTCCCCAGTGTTCTTGTAATGGGTATCAGAGGGTCTTGTGGGCCCTCACCAGGCAGATGAAAGTCTCCGCATATACCGTGTTTTGGTGAGCGATTTCAGGCAACTTTAAAGCTTTATTTACATTTTTATTTTGCACCTTCTTCACGCTTTTCGGGCTTGAGTGTTTTTGTCTTAGCCAAACTAATTACTAGGAGGAGAAGATGGTTCTTAGGCACAACATTTCATTTTTGAGGCCTTCCCAATCAAGCTGAGAAAAGCTTAAATACTGTTTTGAGGGACAAGCAACTCAATGCTCAGGTGTGAACAGGAACCATTGAAAATAATGGGATTCTTCATGTTGAACATTTTTGCAAATCAGGAAGCGCATGACAAAATGCTCAGGTGTAATTGAGGGCTAAATACTTGCTAAATGCATACAGGCTGAAGCCTGTGTGTACCAAGGGCCATACACATCTCCCCACCCAGCTCTTAACAATCTGGGACACTCTGGCCGGCGCCCACCCCAGCTTCTAGCAACCAGTGACATCAGTGAGCTGGACGGTGCACCACCAGGACGCCGGCCTGAATGCTATTAGCGTGCACCACCAGCACCCCATCAACGCCCCACCCACCGAAGCACCCAAACCAGTGGCGTCACAGAGGGGGTGCGGGGGGTGACACTATTGGAGGGGTGATACCAGAATGACTGACAGTGATTTTGGTGTTACCCCCCCACTGAAAAGTCAGGTACTCAGATATGGACATAGAGCCCGACAGTTGCAGGAGAGAGGAGGGGACCTGGCGGCATATCTTATCCCGCTGAGTGAACGTCCCCTCCTCTCTCTACCAGTGTCCATCACCAAGATGGCCGCCGGCAGGTATCACCAAGATGGCTGCGCATGCTCGATGACATCACAGGTGACACCTGGCCTCTGGACAGCCCAAACCACCCCCCTCTGAACGTGACCACCAGCACAAAGGCTCAGGTGGCGATTCTGCTAGGGACAATCCTGCACATAGGATATGTTGGTGCTGAAAGTTTTCCTCCCAGCTGAAAACACCGCAAAGAGATTTTAGAAGCTGAATATCAAAGTTCTGGCACGTAGGCCGCGTCCGCCTCGCATATTGCGAGGCTTCGTTTTCAACCTCAACCGGAGCGTACCTTTTGTAACATTTTTACTCCGAATAAATGGAGTGAAAGTGACATGATAAGGTAGAAGTTAGAGCGCGGTCTATTGGAACTGACAGTCCGGTATTTGAAAGCAGACTCCTACGCAGGTCGTCTGAAGAAAAAAACAACAAAACGCTGCGCTAGTCACCGAGAGCGCGCTGGAAATATATTCCGATTTATTATACGGGAATTGTTCACTTGGCTGCTTGTTATTTCCTTCAGACTCCCCACGGCAAAGCGAGTATGCCCTCTGGGGGTTTTCTGCTAACTTGGCTCCGCTACGCCGCGCATGTTTTCGCTCTTTCACACAAAATATCACATTGATACATTTTTTTTCATCTTCTGTCTCGAGAAAGGGGAAATTTACGGTGTCTTTTACATCAGGAAGTCTACTTTCCCCTGACGTTTTATAGCTTTGACTATTTGAAACATTTCAAACCCAGACAATAAATATTGTATGATTATTGTTCTCATATGGCTGGATTATGCATATGGGGTTCTTTTTTTGGGGAGGGGGTGTTGCACTCTCGTGTGTGCGGTTCATGTTAACGTTTATCATTGCAATTTTCAGGGATGGAGGGGGAGGGGGAGGGAATTTATCTTAGTGACTTTTATAAAACATAATCACGGCTTCTGAAAGATGTTAGGGTGATTTGTGGGCCAATCTAGAATTTAATAAAGGTTAATGGAGCTGCAATATGTGTTTAAAATAGATCGTCCTCTTCAATATATTTTGCTGCCGTTTGAGCTACAACCGTCTGTCTGTCCGCTTCTCTTCATCTGCCTAATAATACCTGACTCTCTGTATAAGAGGGCCTATAAATTACTACAGGAGTCCTTCGAAGAAGAACTCCAGGACCATCAACAACCTACCATTGCAGTGGGGCTACTCTTGGGTGCTGATTTTTGTCTAGGAGTTGCGGTAAAGCAGATTTACTTACCTATACCCCACTCCAGTTGGCCCTCTATTGGCTGCTAGACCGGTACCTGAAACCCTTTCTCCTCTAAGGACGGCTGATGCCATCACATCTTATGGAGGTTCATTGACCTGCATTAGACCTGAGGACATTCCATAGTTGGAGCGGACAGGAAGAAAGGTGAGTGCCAACCACTGCAGGATCAGGTGAGTATATCAGCTTTATTTGAGCCCCCTAGAGAAAACGAGCACTTAACCCTTGCAGTGCAGGGGTAGCCCCACTGCAAGGGTACGTTTTTCATTTTCCTGGAGTTACATAGTATTTGAGGTTGAATAAAGACACAGGTCCATCAAGTTCAACCTATTGCATATATGTATGTGATTCTGCATGTGTATGCGTATGTTTGTGTCCCTCTGTGATCTTGTTTTTAACTACCTCCCGGCCAGCCGTTGTGTATACACGGCCGGCCGGGAGCTTCTTGGATGCAACTGGGCGTGTATACACGTCCTGTTACATCCGCCCGCTCGGGCGCGCGCGCGGGCGGGAAATCCCTGCTATTTGAAATCAGGCAGCGATGCCCGTTAATATACAAGCGATCCGCCGGCTTAGTTGTTTTATAACATAAGTTGTTGTTTATAACATAATGTAAAAAAAAAACCCAGTGGTGAATAAATACCACCATAAGAAAGCTCTATCTTCCAGCGTGAACAAGTTTAAATTTAGTTTGGATTTAAAGCTGAACTACAGACGCGTATCATGAACTGTCTTACCTGTTAAAGGAGTAATAATTCTGTTCCGCTATCCTCGTGACCCAGGCACAGATTACAGGTAGCACAATAAAGCTGCCCATACCCTGGTAGATTTTCATACCAGTGTTCCTACAGAAAATCTCATCAGAACACTCGATGGTGCCATCAGAGACTTCACGAGTTTCAATAGAAATTTTGTTGGGTTTTAACATTAGGTTTTGGAATGAATGGAGCTTCTCGAACGGATACCACATTCAATTTAAGAATTTTGTTCATTCGAGATGATTTCTGCGCCTTCAGCATATATCAATCTATACTTCAGCAGGGCCTTAGTAAGTAGTAGGTAGGGCAGATGGACCTTGTTGCAGAGAGGTGGGGATTTGTCCAATCTAAAAGGGTAATTTTCTTTCGGTAGAAAAACAAATTAATCGAAACATGCTCCTGGAGTTGTGTTCTTGGAATGAAATCCTCAACAATACAGTAGATGCCTCAGCCTCAGCTAAATGCCAAAAGTGCTAATTTCCTTCCGATATATCGGCGCAGCCGTGATTTCTTTCCTCCCCGCTGGGCGCTGCTCTGTGTCCCAGCGGGGAGGAGAGAAAGTGACAGCCCGCCGAGCGCTGCGGGAGGAAAGCAGGAGGAGTATGTTAATACCCGCCCACTCCATTAGGAAACGGCACTTGCGTGGAGTGGGCGGGTATTAACATACTCCTCCTCTCACAATTCTACCTATCAGGAAGGCTTTTGAGATCCCAACTCCGCCCAGCTGTCATTTTTAAACCCAAGTGTCCCTCCCGCAATCTCCACTGCTTTGGCCGATCACAGCTTGACAAAGAGGCTCCGCCTCGAAACGCGTAGCTACCGACCCAGTCCTCGATACTCCTTTGACCTCTTCATCACTTGCGCCGGCACCTGCCTCCCGAGCCACCGCACGTACCACCGCTCTGCCTCCCGAGCCTACTGACAGAAAGCCGACATCACACAGTGCCCTTGACCACAGCGGCTCAGCCTGGCCAGCTGAGTCCGTGCAAGAGTCCGTCGTCCCTCCTTCGCAGCGCCCGGTGACAGAGGCAGATCAATCACCTGAACACTGGACCCTCCAAGGCTGTATCCACCTAGACACCAAACCGGACGTCTTCCCGCAGATTACTTCTGAAATGTGAGTCCTCCGGTACATTTCTATACAGTTGTAGCGCTCTCAATACACTCTTTATTCTGTTGTACCACAGGGCTCCTCTCTCTGTTCATATAGAGCTCGCACACTGCACCCTCCACCCTTAGATTTAAACATACATCAGTTTGTACCTCTTGGCAGTGCGCTTGATTTTGTCGTTTATATTTTGTTAGCTTGTGGAGGATTAACCAGAGACGCATGTTGTACACACCTGCCCTAAACCTACTATACATACCAACACAATAGGTTGCCCAAGTGACGGGGGATGATGTGACTGACTCCAAACCCTCCATTAACCACTGCATGGAGTGTGAAGGAAGGAGTCGTAACTGAGCCCCGCCAATACATTAACTACCTCCGCAGTTGAGTGTCCAGACATAAACACACGGGTCGTTACAGCAGCCGGTGTCTTCCCACACCGCTTAGCCTCCTATCACAGTCCGGCAGAGCGGTGTATGGGCGGAGACAGCCCCTGCTGTCACAGGAGGCTGAGCTCTCCTCTCTGCTCTGCTCGCTCAGCCTCCTGTGACAGTGTGTCAGGATGGAGAGCGGTACAAGCAGTCAGTGATCAGTGAGTGTTTGTAGATAATTGAGGACAGAGTATGTTTACTATATCCTCAATTATGAATGAATGGGAAATGATCTATATCACCTCCTGTTCATTCATGATTGTGGTTATAGTAAACATACTCTGTTCTCATGTTATGAATGAACAGGAACACTAATAAAGGATTCCTGTTCATTGATAACATGGGATACAGAAAAAGAGATTGAGGACTAAAAGTAAAGCCCCTAAAAGTAAAGTAAAAAATACTAATATTTTTTTTTATATTGGGGGGGTGTAAAAAAAAATGTCTGCCCCGGGTGCCCATCTCTGGTTACGCCAGTGGTGCAGAGCTCCAATGTTTGTAAACAACTGGGGACACATAAAAAACTATGTGTCCCCTGTTATGAATGAGCAGGAAGTGCTTTACATCACTTCCTGTTCATTCATGATGTTTCTCAATGGGTAGTAGCACTCACTGCTGAGGCCTCTACCCATTGATAACTGGATGACAGTAAATATTTTACTATTACCAGTTTCTGAATGAATGGGAAGCCTCTGTACTGAATGCTTTCCATGCATTTAGAACAGAGGCTGCAGAAAAACAGATTAAGGACTCAATTTCTTTTTCTATTTCAAAAAGGGAAATGTCAGGGGTTTAGACCTCTAATATTTCCCTGAAGGCCCCCCAACAGTAAAAAAAAGTTTAAAAAAAACAAATAAAAATAATGCAAAATAAATAAAATATAATAAAAAAAACACATCCTGGAGGAGAGGCGCATGACGTCACATTACGCCGAACTGTACGCGGCATCGGGTGGCGTTACATGCCTGTTGGGGGGCACAATTTTTTGTTCTTGCCTTGGGCAGAAAAGGAGCTAGCTACGGCTTTGCTTACAAACATGTTGACATGCATTGCAATGAGTTTTATTGCACTACAAAAATAAAATCAGCATGCCTAGGCGATGCTTTGGTGGGTACTGGGCACATAGAAAGACATAGTATTTGCTGTGTCCTTGAGTTGGTCAACGCAGGTCAACGCACTAGGTGTGAACAAGCCCTTAGCTATGGAGACGCTGTAGACTGGATCAGAAGCCTTTACTGGTGAACAGTGTACACGGTCAGGTTTAATAGAAACATTTCATCTGTTGCTCTAACTTTTACGTAGTTGTTGCACTGCCTGACTCCATGTTTACCTTACTTCAACTTCTAACCTGAAAACACGACCCCATTTATAAGCTCTACACTCAGATTTGTCACTGCTGCCATGAGTGTTGTATTAAACCATCACTTCTAATTTTTAAACCAACTTTCCAGTCCTCAGACGTCTGTAGGCCTCGCCGTGTTCGGTGAGAGCCGGGGTCTGTTAATGATTTTCACATTTGTAGCTTGTCACAATGGTTTAATGTGAGCTCTATTAACTGGGCTGCCTGGGGTGATTATCGCTCAATACAGTACAATACCAGGAAGAATGCGAGAGGCTACTGACAAGGGACATCTGTACATATGGGAGGAAGAAGTGAAGAAGTTATGTATGGTATGTCCGCTAACTCCGGTCCTGCCTGAGACCAGCGGTGAACACAAGAAGACGTTCTGAAATCAGGAACACTAGACAGATAAAGTAAATGGTTCATTTACTTTTTCTGTCAAAGGTCCCCCTCTTATTTCTATGTTATTTAATCATATCTAGATAAACTGTTTGTAACATTCATTTTTTTTATTCAATATGTTTTCTAAATTTTAACAATAGAAATTACAATAGTAAAAAAAAAAACATGGTCAGCCGTAGAAGATACCAATGTACACTATATTGTCAAAAGTATTGGGACGCCTTTACACGCACATGAACTTTAATGGCATCCCAGTCCGTAGGGTTCAATATTGAGTTGGCTCCGCCCTTTGCCGCTAATACAGCTTCAGCTCTTCTTGGAAGGCGTCCACAAGGTTTAGGAGTGTGTCTATGGGCAGTCTCCGCTCTCATTCATCCCAAAAGTGTTCTATGGGGATGGGGTTGAGATCAGGACTCACTTGGCACAATGCAGTCAGACAAGTACCGTTCTCCTGGCAACCGACAAACACAGAAACGTCCATCAGATTGCCAGACAGAGAAGCGTGATTGGTCACTCCAGAGAACACGTCTCCACTTCTCTAGAGTCCAGTGGCGGCGTGCTTTACACCACGCCATCCCACGCTTTGCATTGCACTTGGTGATGTAAGGCTTGGATGCAGCTGCTCGGCCATGGAAACCCATTCCATGAAGCTCTCTATGCACTGTTGTTGTGCCAATCTGAAGGCCACACGGAGGTCTGTAGCTATTGACTCTGCAGACAGTTGGCGACTTCTGCACACTCTGCGCTTCAGCATGCGCTGAGCCCGCTCTGTCATTTTACGTGGACTACCACTTCGTGGCTGAGTTGGTGTTGTTCCCAGTTGCTTCCACTTTGTTACAATACCACTAACAGGTGACCGCGGAATATTTAGTAGCAAGAAAATTTCACAGAACACCTGAATCCAATGATTTGGAGGGTGTCCTAATATTTATGGCAATATAGTGTATATTGTGCAAAATCGCGAGGTTCATCCATTATAGTGCGGGCAGTGTCAGGGTAAACCTTAATGAAAGGGAAAAGCATAGAAAAAGAAGAGAAAGGAAACAATAGAGTGAAAAATGAAAGAGGAGGGTAAATAGGGGCGAGAGGAAAGAAAGAGATGGCCAAGGAGGACCTCCATTAGAGAGAAAAAAAAAGCTTTGAACCTGCCAAATGGGAAAATTTGGTGCATCAAAGTTATAGCTAATGCCAATCAAAATCAGTCAGAGCCAAATTCAAGGCCCACGGTTCCCACACCTTTCCAAACTTACACACAGAGCTTTGTAGTTTTGCAGTTCGTTTTTTACTGATTAAAACCCAATGGAATCTACACTACATTACCAAAAGTATTGGGACGCCGGCCTTTGCACACACATTGACTTTAATGGCATCCCAGTCTTAGTCCGTAGGGTTCAATATTGAGTTGGTTCCGCCCTATGCCGCTATAACAGCTTCAACTCTTCTGGAAAGGCGTCCACAAGGTTTAGGAGTGTGCCTATGGGAATGTTTAGCCATTCTTCCAGAAGCGCATGTAGGATAGGTGTAGTACGGCCAATGGCCACTAGATGCCCCCATGGGACCCTGGAGATAGATGTAGCTCTGGCCTGGGAAGACTCTGTGTTCCAGGAGAGCTAATATATAGGGGGCGGCCGAGAGGGGACGGAGAGAGAGGAGATGAGAACCGTATGCAGAGTCTCTGGAGAGAGACTGATTCTCAGATATTGGCTGGTCCATGGGAAGGATAGGACCAGGCCTAAGATTATGTAGAAGCGGTAGAGATTCCCCAGCTTTCCCCTGGAGGGGGAAGCTACAGAGACAGGACTGTCTAAGATGGGATTTCTGAGGATACTGGAAGTGCTGCATACTGACAATATTTGTCTGTTGGCCTTTGGCCAACACAAGTCGTGGACTCTGGGCTGCACCTGGGCTTAATTTCTCTCTAATATCTGCTAACACGAACTGTAAGGAAATGTGCCGTCATCCCACCTGGGGGTGGCTGAAAACCTTGTATTATCTTTTGCAACGACCAACACTAAGTAAAGCTAAGAAAAGACTATCCGTGTGGACTGGTTCTTCTTCCTCCAACCTCTGAGATGGAGGGGTTCTGCAAGAGTGTGATGTTGGACTGTATCGTGGCTGTAACCACCCTGAGGAGGGTATGTGTGCAAATTGGCTAGGCCCGACATAGGGTGCCCTTCATGGTGGCCTTCTTTCCTAAGGGGGAGGAAGCGCTGAAGTCGGCATAGGCGGTGGACACGATGAGGGCCCTGTGTGCGCAGTATTACACGTGTGGGAGTTGTTGGCACGAGGCCAGAGCCGAGGCCCCTGAGAGAAGGGGTGCCTGGTGTCGTATTGCTATACACAGGTTACACATAGCCAATCCGCAGGGCATACACGCAAGTCACCCCGATGAACCCCGCCTACACGCATTTGTGAGGTCAGGTACTGATGTTGGATGAAAAGGCCGGGCTCGCAGTCTCCGCTCTAATTCATCCCAAAGGATTACTGCATGCCTAGGTGCTTGATTTTATACATCTGTGGCCATGGAGGTGATTGGAACACCTGAATCCAATGATTTGGAGGGGTGTCACAATACATTTGGCAATATAGTGTATTTATGACCGCAGACACATGGAGACTACCAGATTGCAATAGACTGTTTCGTGGCTGTCAGTACGTGAGTCATAAGAACAAATTGGTGTTTAGACAGATGCTCGGGTTTTAAATTAGTAAGGTCTCCCCCGGTTTAATGGGGAGCGGTTGTTGGAAAAGGGTGCGTAAAATATCATAAACTTGAGACTAGAGCCCTTGAGTGATCGGACAAGACCACCATATATGAAAGACATGTTTATAACATTCGGTAAACATTTAACAGCATTTATAAGTAGCTTAGCTCTCTCCATATCTCTCTATGAGGTGAGTGGGAAGCTAGGCCAGCACAGACACTAATTAAACACTCCCAGAAGAGGAGAGGGCTATGACATGCGATGAAGGCACTAGCGAGTTCAAAGGCACATTGCAAGTCAATACAAAATCATTAATGAAAAGGAAAAAACTGCAAGTATTTAAAATATTTGATTTATCCTCAATATTTTATGTTGGTCTCTACTATCAACAGCACAGGGACTAATGCTGGCCATACAGGACTAGATTTCTTTTCTTCAGCCCTTGGGCTGAACTAGAGAATATCAATAGGCTCCTGCACACACGCGGCACACTCTCCAGTGCAAGATATTTTATATGGGCAGCAGCCTGAACACCCAAACAGTGACTGCATCTGATGGAATGCACCCACTGTCTGGCCAATAATTTTCCACTTCCACAATTTGCCATCTTTAGTCAAACCGGTTGGTGCTGACAGGGCCACCCATGGCTCAAATGTTAGCCGATTCAGCAAGAACAGCTGAAATTAGAGCTGTCTATGGCCAGCTTAACCGATATGTAGTCCTTGATAAGAGCAAGGAGGGCTAATCCCTTTTATGTAGTGATTGCCGCCTTCCATCTGCCCATCACTTCCAACAATTTCCTGGATTCCCAGTGTGCTTTGCGTCTCTTTCCCTGCTGCTTGATGTGATAAAATCTCAATTTATCAACACTACATATCCCATCATGCATTGCTTCCAGCAAGCAATGATAATGTTACACTGTTCACATGTTGAGTTGTAGTTCAGACAGCAGGGTTAGTTAGAGTGGTGACCGAGGGATGTTCATATTCACAGGGCTGAGTGAAATGGCATCAGTGCATTGAAGAAGTACATCCTATGGGCATCTTCGATATGTAAGTTTAAAAACTTCTAGATGGATCTGGTTATTAGGAGCGGGAGAGAACTTATGGAAATTCAATACAGATTTATTTTTCATTTTGGACCGTAGATACATTTTAACAGACCCAAAGAGGGCAAATAACAGAAGCTCATTGTTAAAGTTTACATACACTTTAAATAAAATATAAAGCATGACCATGAACCACGAAGCTATGAAGCTAGGACGAAGGAGCAAAAGTTATGGGTGGACACAAACAAGACAGACTGGGATAAAATGGTCCCACAGGACAGAGAAGGAGGATGAAGGGGACCTGACCAGTGGCGTCACAAGGGGTGCCACTCGGGTTCCACCATTGCCACCCGGGTGTCACCCCCTATGAAAAGTCGGGCACTCGGACAAGGAGCGAGAGCCCGACAGTGTCAGGAGAGAGGAGGGGACCCGGCGGCATACCTCATCCCGCCAGGTGAACGTCCCCTCCTCTCTCTGCCAGGGTCCATCACCAAGATGGCCACCGGCAGGCGTCAATAAGACGACCGCACATGTGCGATGATGTCATTGCGCACGTGCACAGTGATGTCATGGCGGGGTGTCATCTGGTCTTCGCTCTGGGTGTCACCCAGCCTCGGGAAGCACCTGGACCCGACACAAGCCCTTATTAGGTTTGTATTACTTACTTAGTTTTTTATAACAAACAAAAGTCATACAAGTAATACTAAAAATAGGAAAAAAACTGATATGACTGGAATGGGACAGATAACTTTGTATGGGGAGCTGAGTTGTTGTACCCTAACGCCTCCCTGTGACCCCAACTCATAGCCTCCTAAGAGGTGTACCCAACATGTCTAATTGGTAGGAAGTCCTGAGCAAAAAACTCAAAGCACATTTCTAAAATGCTATCTTGTGTTTTTGGCCTTTTAACACCTTCAAACCCACCAGGAAGATCTGGAGCCTGTTACTGGGAAACATTTACAGGGTTATTCACAAAAGGGTGAAGAGTTTGGAGAAGGCAGGAGAAGTGAACAATCTAGGACAACATAGCTGAACTGGAAAGTGAGCTGAATGGGAGAATGTTTCCAAATCAGCTATGTTGTCCTAGATTGTTCACTTCTCCTGCCTTCTCCAAACCCTTCACCCTTTAGTGAATAACCCCGTGAAGTGAAGACTGGCCTGCTGGCCCTCATGGTCCCGAAAGGGATTAAGCGGTCTGAAAATGATGAAGATATTTCCAAATCTCCTGCAGCTTTCATAACGCTCTCAGCTACAGCTTGGATCTCATCCTTATTTCCACCTCCCAGAAACATTTGCTGATGAAGCCTGTATTAGGCATGTTCCATAAAACATTACAACATGAAGATAGTATGTCTTCATCTGGATATCAGTGTAATGTTCCTGGCGCAGACCACTGCAGTGACCCAGTTCACGTTGGCATCTGAGCCTGTGGTGTGACACCAGTTCAGAGATATTTCCTTTTGGTCTGTAAAGTCAGGAGTTTGCATTTTTGGTTAATTAATCCTAAACAAACACTTTACCAATTTCCCTTTTGGTTGCAAGCAGCTTGCTGGCTTCTTTGGTATCTCTTTGAAATGTTGTTATTTTACATCCCGCTGCTGTACATCGTAAATCATTTTGACCACCGTTGGGCACATTTTGGCTATCAGTCTGTCAAAAAAGTCCCGGCAGGATTGGCAGGGAATGCTGAGAGGGGTTCCCTCATGCAGCTTGCCGATGTACAGACAGTTGGAAGTTGGAACTTCTCTACTCTCTAAATGGGTGTAGGAGGTAGTATAGTAGGAAAGGAGCATAGTTCATTTCAGGCCCGCTGCTTGGGTGGAGCACACATACTGTATGAGCCCATTGCAGAGCTAAGCACATGTACTTGACTGTGGTATGCATGTTCAGGGTGATGGAAGATTCCCCATCAAGATGCAACATTGGTAAAGTTGTGTGTGCGTTCCATTTGTCAGGCTGCTGTGCTCCAGTGGCACTGGGCTACAGGCAAAGGTTTAGTTGGTAAAAGATCACTTTACAAAGATTGACATTACATGTTCTAGTATAATGGGGAAGAGTTGGAATCTCTGTTGGGTCTTTCAATATTGTCTATGTCCCCTTTGTCTCAATTCATCCCATTCCGTTGTGTTGATATGACAGGAGTGAAGGGAAATCCCTCAGGGGGAGCTATACATTATCCCCAGTACACCATTGTAGCAATACAAAAATCAGACATTTATTCACCACCAAATAGTGTAATGTTTTGAGGTCACTGAAGATCCCTTCCCCAGGAATGAAGGATCTAAAGTCCTGAAGAAGGGGTTCTCAATAATTTGAAATGTTTAATTATCTCTGATTTTGTATTGCTACAATGAGTGCTGGCCATACCTTGCATTTTGAACTGTTCTATTGCCAACACCATCTGTTACTTGACCTAAGCGACCATTATTACTCAAAGCAGAACTCCGGGAATTAACTTTTTAGGAAACTAACATTGGTCCGGCTTGGCTCAATGTAAGTATCCATATCTGATATCTGGAGGGCCGTTGTGGATGCTGAAAATCACTAAAGTAGTCCTTGTTACATACAGTAATAGCTAGACATGTGCAGCGGCTAAAAATTTGTTTAGTTTAGTTTCGAATTTCACTTATTTAGTTTTTTGGAATTCGGATCCTATATGTGTTTCGTTTGGGGAATCTGATTCGTATTCGGATCTGATTTGGAAATCGTGTCGGATTCGGAAGAATTCCCGAAAATTCAACTTGAGGTGGGGTAGCAGAATTGGCACAGTTGACATTTCTGGTTGCTGTGCTCTAGTCTTTACTATTAAAGGGACATTAAAATCTTTTTCTTAATTTGTTTTTATCCGTTTAAATGTTAACAGTGCACGCAAAGGATTTGGACGACATTTTTTCCAAATTCGAATGCTTTCGGATATGTTGCATTTCGGAAATTCGGATGCTCCTAATCTACGAATTTCTGAAATTTCGTCCGAATTTCGATTCGGAACGAATCGCACATGTCTAGTAATAGCCGCGTACTGGACGCGATCGAATGAAGGTGGAGAAGGTGCCGAGTGAGCAGCTCCCTGTGTTCAGTGTGAAGAGGAAAAGCCAATGGAACCGCACCAAGAAGATCCCGTCTATTAATGTATGTATTTTGGAGTGCTATAATAATATTCAGTAGCCCTCCAGATCTCAAATACGGATACTTACATTGAGCCAACCTGGACCAATGTAAGTATCCCTAGAGTTCTGCTTTAAGGTCCATTGCTGTAAAGAGTGCACTGGTTTCTTCTAATATTTGGACATTTACTCTTTTGGGACACAGGCATTGATAAAAAGCTTAATTAAACTTTGCCCCACTATATGCAAAACCAAAAAAAAACTAATATTTCCACTGAATCCAGAAATAGCTGCACTCCGAGAGTCTTCACTGAAAGTAAAAGTCTTTATTTATGAAGCAAATACATACTGTAAAGTTCCTCCCCAATGCGTTTCACCATTCCAGCTTACCCATAGAGATGGCACGCTTGTTTGCTTGCACCTGGCATGCAATCACAGAGCAAGCCAGTTTGGGAATCTGAGCATAGTTTGTTGGGAAGTATTTCCACTGGCCACATAAAGATGGAACTCCATTCAAAACGTTTTTGGTTTTGGATAGAGTTTAGAAGCTATAGGACCCCTGTACCAATCACTGTACATTCCCGGGAATACCACCTTTGGCAGTTATCATTGAAACAGGTGTCTCCGTTGGGAGATTTCCCATCACATCCCGTTTGGTAAAACGGTAACATTTCAAATTTTCAATCCCTTTTGTTTGTTAGTTAAGGAAGTAAGGGAAAAGATTCCTACTCCAGCAGCAACACAAACATTCCCTTCCCCAATCTGTCCAACACTAGAAACAAAGGTGACTGAGGTTCCAATTTAACTGTTTCATCTTATTGGTCAATTTTGATTTGAATGATTTCATGCATTGCTTGTTAGTAGCCTTATTTTTGTACAATAAATAAATAAAACAAGTAGCAGTCATGTTAGTAACCTATTACTAACTTTGGGGTATTTATTTAAGAGCCTAGAACAGGGGTAGGCAGACTCCAGCCCTCCAGCTGTGGTGCAACTACAAGTCCCATGAGGCATTGCAGGACTCTTACAGCCACAAGCATTACTCCAAAAGGCAGATGCATGATAGGATTTGTAGTTTTACCACAGTTTGGGGGCCAAAGTTTGTCTATTATCAGCCGGAGTTGCCTTTTATCAGCGGCAGTTTGTCTATTATCAGTGGGAGTTTGCCTATTATGAGCCGGAGCTGCCTGTTATCAGCCGGAGTTTGCCTATTATCAGTCCGAGTTTTCCTATTATCAGGGGGAGTTTGCTATTATCAGTTGAATTTTTCCTATTATCAGTCAGAGTTTGCCTATTAACAGCCGGAGCTGCCTGTTATCAGCCGGAGTTTACCTATTATCAGCCTGAGTTGTCTATTATCAGTCGAAGTTTGCCTATTATCAGCCGGAGTTTGCCTATTATCAGTCGGAGTTTGCCTATTATCAGTCGGAGTTTGCCTATTATCAGTCGGAGTTTGCCTATTATCAGTCGGAGTTTGCCTATTATCAGTCGGAGTTTGCCTATTATCAGTCGGAGTTTGCCTATTATCAGTCGGAGTTTGCCTATTATCAGTCGGAGTTTGCCTATTATCAGTCGGAGTTTGCCTATTATCAGTCGGAGTTTGCCTATTATCAGTCGGAGTTTGCCTATTATCAGTCGGAGTTTGCCTATTATCAGTCGGAGTTTGCCTATTATCAGTCGGAGTTTGCCTATTATCAGTCGGAGTTTGCCTATTATCAGTCGGAGTTTGCCTATTATCAGTCGGAGTTTGCCTATTATCAGTCGGAGTTTGCCTATTATCAGTCGGAGTTTGCCTATTATCAGTCGGAGTTTGCCTATTATCAGTCGGAGTTTGCCTATTATCAGTCGGAGTTTGCCTATTATCAGTCGGAGTTTGCCTATTATCAGTCGGAGTTTGCCTATTATCAGTCGGAGTTTGCCTATTATCAGTCGGAGTTTGCCTATTATCAGTCGGAGTTTGCCTATTATCAGTCGGAGTTTGCCTATTATCAGTCGGAGTTTGCCTATTATCAGTCGGAGTTTGCCTATTATCAGTCGGAGTTTGCCTATTATCAGTCGGAGTTTGCCTATTATCAGTCGGAGTTTGCCTATTATCAGTCGGAGTTTGCCTATTATCAGTCGGAGTTTGCCTATTATCAGTCGGAGTTTGCCTATTATCAGTCGGAGTTTGCCTATTATCAGTCGGAGTTTGCCTATTATCAGTCGGAGTTTGCCTATTATCAGTCGGAGTTTGCCTATTATCAGTCTAAAAGTTTGCCTATTATCAGTCGGAGTTTGCCTATTATCAGTCGGAGTTTGCCTATTATCAGATGGAGTTGCCTATTATCAGCCGGAGTTGACTATTATCAGCTGGAGTTGCCTATTATCAGTTGGAGTTGCTTATTATCAGCCGGAGTTTGCCTACCCCTGGCGTAGAACACGAACGGAGAAAAGCAACAGGTAATATTTTACAAACATCATCCATCTGGCTTAGTAGAAACAACAACAAAGGTCATTTTTAAATGTCCGCTTCAGGTCACAAAAAACATTTCATATTTTTGCAAAGACCCGGTTGTAGAAATGTCAGAACATCTCGGGGGGAAGTGGTTGACACACAACATAGACCTTGGAAAGAGTGCTTCTCTGGCGTGGAGGTGAGTGTTTAAGAAGGTCTTCCTTGGCTACTATATGTTAACACCGCAGGTCTCTGGAGGCTCCATTCACTAGACCGTGGGTGGGGACTTTCCTCTTCTGTTCTCCTGGGTGGCTCTTGAGGGAACTTAGCACAACACAACGGAAGGGTTAAAACGCGGAGCCTTCAGGTGGAAGTGATACATAAAAAAAAAAAGTCCACCTATTCAATTTGGGGTGTATTTTTGGAGGTGTTTGTGCTCTGTTTGGCTTCTAATCATCGATGTGACAAGGATTTCCCTCTGGTGTAGGACAGTGCTCTTCTGTATCAGTGTGGAACTTGGTGCTAAATTACTGCTATATAAGAATCCTAGCAGCTCACATAAACTTTTTATAGCTTAGGAAAATAAACATGTGGTTTGAGGCCTTCACATAGCCAGTGCTAGCAAAGTATGAGCTTGCTTTAGAGAACTAAGAAAGAAAATATTGGTAAAACTAATAAATTTCCAAGCCAGCAAACGGAGGGGGACAGCATGAGCGAGGGAGAAGAGTGAAGATGGGACTTGTAGGGCGTATAAAATCCCTGACACGGTTTCATGGCTTAATGAATACAATAGCTGCTAATTACACATTTAGGTTATGTGACTATCCCACTAAATTAGGCCTATATACAGAGAGATCATAGTGTTGTAGGGTAACCTAGAGTAATATAAATATAAATTCTGCTTTTGTCCAACAATAATGCATAAAATAAATCCCCAAGTACCCAAGATGTGTTGGAGATGCGGATTAGAAGAGTGTACAATGTTGCATATATGGTGGTCAAGTCAGCTATTACAACCATACTGGAGAAGAGTTCTACAGGTGGGGAGTTATTTGACGGGATTGAGACTTTTAGAGACCTCGGAGGTAGCACTTTTTTCAATACTACCTGGCCCTGTGAAAAAGAGGGTTAGTATGTCCCATACTGGAAGCAGCCAGGGCAATATTACCTCGGCATTGGAGGTCATCCAATGCTCCTCAGATACGTGAGTGGGTCAGTGAACTCAATAATATAATGCGAATAGATGAGCTTATAGCACATTTTCATAATAGATTTACCCAGTTTGAGGAGAAGTGGAGGCCATGGAGAGACTTCTCCAAAACATCAGCGATACAAGCTTATATATAGTTAATAGAGATTTATATTTAAAGTTTAAACACACAAGCCTTATATGTATGGTGTTTTTTTGGGGCCGGGTATGGGTTGGAGGGGGATACTGTAAGTGAGGGTAGTGGTTTTAAAGAGAAGGAGGATAAAAGAGATGTGTATAAATATGGGAGAGGAACATCGTGTTTGTATAAGATATGATGAAGCTACGGTGATGGTGTATATGAGTGTTTATAGAATTATGATGTAAACTGGAGATTGTTACAAAATAAAATAAAGAAATATTAAAGAAAAACATTCTGCTTTTTACATATATGAAGCCATTGGTGAGTGGCCTACAGTTTAAAATTCAGGGTTTGGGAATTTCCCCTTCTTATATGGAGCTTGGACCCATCTGTGACTGGACACTGCAGGTAATCATTTTAAAATGGATGTGCCCAATGTATATTTTATATTATGTTGTAGCATTATTCTGTACATGGCGAGGCTCACTAAACACGTGTTACTCTCTCTAATTAAAGGAGAACTATGAGGTGAGTGATTTCCACTCATCCTCATAGCTATAGTTGTCACACATCAGCTCTATTGATCGGGAAGTGAGCAGAAACATGAAGCCGATCTGCTCACTTCCCGATCATGAAGCCGATCCGCTCAATTCCCGATCGTCTCCCTGCAGTGAATGGTGACTGTCAGTCACCGCTCACCGCAGGGATTCACCCCCTCCGATCCTCCAGCGCTGAGTGGACAAATGAACGGGGAGGCGATGGTCACAGCTGGCTCCGCCTCTACATAGGCAGAGCCAGCTGTCACTCACAAAGCTAGGTGGATCTCGACAGTATTGTCGGGATCTGTCCTGGTTGCGGCACTGTCAATATATCACAAGCAATAGCCCGCGATATACTGAGCTTTGGCTCACGGGAGAGCGCTAGTATATGTCCTCCCGTGGCCCTAAAGAGAACTATGGGGAAAAACACTTACCCCATAGTTCTTCTTTAAGTATATCTAAAATTTCGGAGAGAGTAGGGAATTGTTAACTCCCCTTCACTTCTTGCCTTCTTAACACAACAGGAAGCGAAATGTCTCCAAAGTGGTAGAAATCTGTAATAAGTAGGGCTGGTACTGATTAACATTTTTCGTGTTCGATTAATCAACATAAATTCTTTTGATCAATCAAAAATTTTAACGATTAATCGAGTAATTAATCGTTAATTTCCGCAGCCCTAGTAATAAGTGCTCCCATTGGATGATTTCCCCTCTGTTCCTTTTATTTTTGGATTTTCTTTTACTTCCTTTTGCGATGACAATGCTCATCAGATTAGGAGGGTGAGCCTCACACAGACAGTTATAAAAACTTGATAGGTGTTCGAACCCATTCTAGCCACAACAATGTTTTCAGTTTAAGATACACTGCTAAATGTCCAAATGTCTGTAATCTGTAATTTAAACAAAAATTGTTTTTAGAAAAATTGCATTTGAGAAAATTATCATTAGGGTTGCACCGATACCATTTTTTTGTGTCATGTGACAGTTTTTCTAAACCAATACAGACTAATGATTTTAGAACAATGGTGGAGCGCAGGGGTCTCAGGAGGCTGGGGGGGGGGTCTCAGGTGGGCTGTGTGGGGTCTATGGTTGGCTGCGCAGGGACTATGGTGGGCTTTGTGGGTTCTATGGTGGGTTGTTTAGGGTCTTAGGAGGCTCTGCAGGTTATATGGTGGGCTGTTCATGGTCTTAGGAAGCTGTTCAGGTTCTATGGTGGGCTGTGCAGAGTCTTAGGAAGCTGTGCAGGTTCTATGGTGGGCTGTACAGGTTCAATGGTGGGTTGTGTGGGGTCTTAGGAGGCTGTGGAGGTTCTATGGTGGGCTGTGTGGGGTCTATGGTGAGCTGTGTAGTTTCTATGGTGGGCTGTGCAGGGTCTATAATGGGCTATGCTACGTTTTAGGAGGCTGTGCAGGCTATGTGGTGGGTTGTGCAGTTCTATGGTGGGCTGTGCAGGTTCTATGGTGGGTTGTGCAGGGTCTATAATGGGCTATGCTACGTCTTAGGAGGCTGTGCAGGTTCTATGGTGGGTTGTGCAAGTTCTATGGTGGGCTGTGCAGGTTCTATGGTGGGCTGTGCAGGGTCTATGGTGGCCTGTGCAGGGTCTATGGTGGGCTGTGCAGGGTCTATGGTAGCCTGTGTGGGGTCTATGGTGTGCTGTGCTGGGTCTTAGGAGGATGTGCACATTCTATGGTGGGCTGTGCAGGGATTATGCTGGGCTGTGCAGGTCCTATGGTGGGCTGTGCAGGGTCTTAGGAGGCTGTGGAGATTCTATGGTGGGCTGTGTGGAGTCTTAGGTGGGCTGTTCAGGTTCTATAGAGGGCTGTACAGGTTCTATGGTGGGCTGTGCAGGGTCTGTGGTGGGCTGTGCGGGGGTCTGTGATAGGCTGTGCGGGCTCGAGGCTGGGCTGTGCGGGCTCTTAGTAGGGGTCCCGAATGGTCTCGCGGGTGGCGGCGTGGAGGATAAAGAGATTTTTGGCTGGTGCTGTACACAAGCGCTGTGATTTACAGGAAGGCTGCTGGGACCTTGCTGGTGAAATAGGCAGCCTTCCTGTGAAGTGTGGCACCTGTTTACAGCTCCGACTTCAGTTAAAAAATTAAAGCGCATAGTATGGGGGCATTTTCATCAACCAGCAGGCACAGGGAAAGGAGAGATTACTGGAGAAATGCACCTCCAATATCTAAAGGTAACACATTCATGTCAGTATGGAGTTTAAATCAAATAGTATGTTAACTTATTTTTAGCGATTGGTTAAAATGGGAGAATCCCTCACATTTATTCAGTGCACCACACCAAATACCCCATTGGTTCTGGTCCACTGGTATTCTCAACTTCAGTGTCCTATTTCCTTCATAAACATTCCCGGCCAAGAAAGCCCTTCCCATCCCCAGCAAAATCCCCATTGTTCCTGGACTTCATGACACAATCCCTGATAATAACCTGGCCATGTCCCCTGCCATAGTTCCTGGCTCTGTCCCCTTTCATAGTTTCTGGTTATGTCCCCTCCTATATTCCAGGCTCTGTTCCCTCTCATATTCCTGGCTCTGTCCCGTCTCATATTCCTGGCTCTGTCCCCTCCCATAGTTTCTGGTTCTGTCCGCTTCTATAGTTCCTGGCTTTGTCCCCTCCCATAGTTCCTGGCTCTGTTCCTTCCCATAGTTCCTGGCTATGTTACTTCCCTTAGTTCCTGGCTCTGCCCCTTCCCACAGTTCCTGGCTCTGTTCCCTCCCATAGTTCTTGGCTCTGTCCGCTCCCATAGTTCCTAGCACTGTTCCTTTCCATGGTTCCTGGCTCTGCCCCCTCCCTTGGTTCCTGACTCTGCCCCTTCCATAGTTCCTGGCTGTTTCCCTTCCCATAGTTCCTTACTCTGTCCCCTCCCATAGGTCTTAGCTCTGTTCCTTCCCAAGGTTCCTGGCTCTGCCCCCTTCCATAGTCCCTGGCGATGTTGCCTCCCATAGTTCTTGGCTCTGTCCCCATCCACCTTTGGTTGCTCCCACTCCTCCTGTTACAGTCTTCATAGTGTATCAATTCAAAATAAAGAATCAAACTGGCCATAAACATTAACCCCCCAGGTCTGAACAAGAGATATCCTTCAGTTCCCCCATCCATGCTAAACAGCTTGGATGGAGGAATCTCCCATGTGACCATTGTTGGCTTCATTCATTGTTCAGCTGACAATTTTCCACCTGGCTCCTTAAACAAACGTCGACTGAAAAACCGGCTTATGTTAAATCTATGGAGTCGGCAGGGCCTTCCACGAACAGAATTTTGGCTGATTCAGCAGAAAATGCCCAAAATGCAATCAGTGTATGGCCAGCTTTAAATCACCTTGCAGTTGTCGTTGGAATATCACTGCCCGGAGCTCAATCACAGGGATCCCACCACCGGAGCTCAAGAGCAATAAAGCCCACAGGGTGGATTAAAGGAGAACTATGAGGCGAGTGATTTTCACTCAGCCTCATAGTTCGAGCCAACGTGTGACAATGAGACTGTCCCAGGTCGGCTCAATGGATCGGGAAGTGAGCAAACACATACCGGCGCTTAGCTTACTTCTCGATCTACCCCTGCAGAGAGCCGTGACTGTCAGTCACGGCTCCCTGCAGGGATTCCCCCCCTCCCCTGTCTGATCCTCCTGTGCTGACTGGCGGAACGGACGGGGGAGGGGGCGGGTACAGCTGGCTCTGCCTCTAGTTAGACGGGGCCAGCTGTCAATCACGCAGCTGGGTGGATCTCGACAATAATGTCGGGATCTGTCCCGGCTGCGGCGGACTCAGTACATCTCAGCTACAGCTCGCGGTACACTGAGCTTTGGGTCATGGGAGGACGCTAGTTTGTGTCCTCCCGTTACCCTTAGGAGAACTATGGGGGAAAAACACTGACCCCATAGTTCTCCTTTAACATCTCCAGCACCCACCAATAACTGATATCTACTTTTGGGAGGACTGACCCTCTAATAGACAGACATGTAGCAGAAATCATATAGGCCGTCTGTCTGAACTATCCGATGACCTTACGAAACGTCTTCTCGCAGAGAGAAAAAGAAATAAAGATTCCACTGAGACGCCTCCATTGATAATGATCCAGATTTATTTTCGGAACTGCCTTTAGTATAGAAACTTCCAAACAAGGCGAAGGAAAACCCCATGACTGGAGCCTGCTCGCCCCTCTGTAAAAAATAAAGCACTTGGCAACCTCACTGCTAATTGCCGCCACGGTGCGAAGAGCAGCGCTAACCGTTCCCCGTGACCTGTCTAATAAAAGGGGAACTTTCACCTCCTCTGTCCCCTTTAATGGCTGACAGTAGGCAATTTTATTTTTGAAAAGTTGTCCTGTGGTTTGTTTTTTCCCTCCTCGCTTCCAATATGCGGCTAAAGTGCACACACGCTGCATTTTTCGTGGATTTCCAGTGATATTTTTCATTTCATGTGGCTGAAATAAAGCACAGACAGATCTGTTAGAGGAAGGCAAGACTAACAAACTTCATTCTCCGCTTGGCGCCGTGGGTGGCACGATTACGTCTTGTACTGGGCTTGGTCCTGAAATACTGAGCGGGGTGACAGCGACCTCGCGTTACTGGGCACAATAGAAAGAAAGGAAGGGAGGTTAAAGGAGAACTATGGGGTTATGTCTTATCCCCATTGTTCTCCTTAAGGTAACGGGAGGACACAAACTAGCGTCCTCCCGTCACCCTAGGCTCAGTATACCGCGAGCTGCTGCTCGCGGTATACTGAGACGCCGCGGCTGAAGCGGATCCCGACAATTGTGCCGGGATCCGCCCAGCTGCGTGAGTGACAGCTGGCTCTGCCTATCTAGAGGCAGAGCCAGCTGTACCCGCCCCCTCCCCCGTCCGTTCCGCCAGTCAGCGCTGGAGGATCGGAGCGGGGAGAGGGGAATCCAGCCCCTCCCCTGTCACGGCAGAGAGCTGTGACAGGATCGAGAGGTGAGCGAACGCCGGTATGTGTTCGCTCACCTCCCGATCTACTGAGCCGACCTGTGACAGTCTCATTGTCACAGGTCGGCTAGAACTATGAGGTGAGTGAAAAGCACTCACCTCATAGTTCTCCTTTAAAGGACAACTCTAGGTAACATACGGCTTAGACGTGTGCGATTTCGTCCAAATCCAAAACCGAATTCCCGTAATATCCGAACCAAATTTTTCAGCATCTTACATGTCTAGTTCGGCTTGTGTCATGCAGGCAGCTCTGCAACTCTGAGGCCAAACCTTTTCATTTTGGGGTGAGTGGGGAGATGCAAGCACCTCAGTCTGGTTTGGGATTCTGTCTGGGCCACCGTTTGGGTAATTTGTCCTTATTTCCTGTCTATTGGATGGTGGACAGGCATAATGAGAAGATCGGGAAAATCTTTTGTTTCTTGTCTGACTGATGCAAGAATTCAATTGTGGGTGCACAATGCTTGCAGCAACCACTTAGAGTTGGTTTTACTATTTATTAAAGCACAACTCTGGGCTCCAAGTTCTGGAATCTTCCCCCAAACCACCCCCACCCCCACCCCCCAGCTGCCTTCTTTGGCCGGTCACTATGTTGCCCTGATGACATTTGACCTCAATATATAAACACAAGGATTTATGCTACTACTGGAGTGCTGGTGATCTTCATCTTTTACAAGATTGGTCATCTGACATTCAGGGTCCTCGTCTCTGGCTCTGGATGGTCCTCAATGATAAGTAGAGCTTCGCTGACGTGATGAGCGCCCCTCTCTGAATCATTACACTGTGAGTGTAGAGCACCACAGTGACACCCACTCCTTCCGTGGAGGTCCTCCAAGGCTCTGTTCTTGGACCCCTTTTATACTCCATCTACATCTCCTCCTTGGTACACTTGATAACATCCCAAGGTTTCCAATACCATTTCTATGCTGACGACACCCAAATCTATCTCGCCACTCCCCAGCTTACCCCTTCTGTCTCTTTACGCATCACTGACCTTTTTACTGACATATCAACATGGATGTCACATCACTTCCTAAAACTAAACCTCTCCAACACTGAGCTTCTAATATTTTCTCCTCTCCGCATACCCTCCCTGGACTTCTCCATCACAATCAACAGCACTATACTGAGCCCCTTCTGTTAAGCCAAGGTACTCGGTATAATCCTTGATTCTGAGCTCCCCTTTCAGCCCCACATCCAATCACTCTCCAAATCTGACCGACTCAACCTCTTTAACATTTCCAAAAAATGACACAGCAAAGCTTCTAATTCCCTCCCTTGTAATCTCCCGCCTACTGTAACTCCCTTCTTGTTGGCCTACCACTAAACATGCTATCCCCCCTTCAGTCTATCATGAATGCTGCTGCCAGACTCATCCACCTAACCCAACCGTTCAGTGTGTGCAACCCCCCTCTGCCAATCCCTGCACTGGCTCCCATCCCCCCCCCCCCTGCCAATCCCTCCACTGGCTCCCACTTGCCTAACGAATAAAATTCAAAATACTAACAATAACAAACATACAAAGCCATTCTACAACTCCGCCCAAACTACATCACCAACCCAGGGGCTGACTGGCAACTTTTAGCCCAGGGGGCAAGTACACCCCAGAGGCCCATGGTGCGGCAACTTGGCCCCCCTCCCGCTCTGCCTCTTCTCCGCATTCTCCCCGCCCCTGTCTGTCACTTTTGCCATCCATGTAACAGTAGTGTGTCCGGCCGGCCGGACCGCATCCGATGCGGCTCTGCGATCGGCGGCTGCTCGGTCCTCAAGGGGGTCCTCAGAAGGACCCAACGGGCTGCCCTCTACAGCGCTTGATTACAGGGACGCATACCGAGGCGATCCGCGCTGGCTGTACCAGGTAGACGCGGCATGTTAGAGGGCCCCCTGCTGGAGCCTTCCGATCACCTCCTTGAGGAGCAGCGGCCGCACCATTCACAGAGCCGCGTCGGATGCGGAGGGCGGGCGGCCGAGTGCAGGTGGCAGCGGCCGGGGGTCAAGGGGTTGTTCGCGGTGGTATCAGAGAGGCCCGGGGGGCAATTGCCACCCTGCCCAGTCCGCCCCTGCACCAACCTCATCTGAAAAAATCATCCAAACCGTCCTCTCCGCTCCTCTTAAGATGTCCTGCTCTCCAGATATCTTGTCACCTCTTCCCATGCTCACCTCAAGGAATTCTCCAGAGTGTCTCCCATACTCTGGAACTCCTTACCATACTCTGTCCACCTTTAGCCGATCCTTGAAAACTCATCTCTTCAGGGAAGCCTCTCCCACCTCAACATAATAACTGGCCTTTACTTCTTCCATTAACTCATCCATCACAATTATTAGTTTTTGTATCACTTGCTCCTCCTACTAGATTATAAGCTCTAACGAGCAGCGCCCTCCTAACCCTCCTGTATTGAAATTATATTTTTAACTGTATTCTCTCCTTCCATTTTGTAATGTGCTGCGCAAACTGTTGTTGCTATATAAATCCTGTATAATAATAATATATTACTGTATAATAAATTGTGGGATAAATTAGGCAATAGCTATTTATAAATTTCTCCCGCTTTCTGCGAAAGCTCCACCCACAAAATCACCAAAACACAGGACAGTCCTGGAATATTCATAACCATAGCACAGTATGGGGCTGATTTATAACTCTTCCTCCCAGTGTATAGCTGAGGGGATGCCATTCATATGACACAACCACCACTAGTTGGCACTGAGGAGCATAGGCATTTCCTATGCTCCTCAGCGCCCTCTGGTTGCAGTAGTGTCATGAGCACGCAGGGCCGGATTTACTTTCCCTGCCGCCCCAAGGCCAGGTTCCGCAATACGCCCCTGCCAACCACCCCCCTCCCCATCAATGCAGAATGGGGGCGGGGTTAGTTTACATTTTTTTTTTTACTGTTTCTTTATTTTTTTTTACTTTTTTATCACTTTGTATTTTTAATAATTATTTTCTTATTATTTTTTACTTTTTAATCACCTTATTATTTTTTTATTTCATTATTTCATTTTTTTAATTTTTTTTAATTTATTTAAATTAAAATCAAAATTTTTTTATTTTTTTTTCCGCCTAACTTTATTGCTATCACACAGGAGATAACAATCCCCTGTGTGATAGCAATTGAAGGTGACAGGTTCTCTTTATTGACCCTGTCACCTCCAATACAGGAGTTCTAGCACAGTACTGTGCTGGAACTCCTGTGACAGGTGAGAGAGGAAGAGCACGGCACAGCACAGCTCTCCCCTCTCACTGTCTACACGGAGCGGCAGGGTTAGCTTTAACCCTGTCTCTCTGCTCACTGCAGTGAGAGACTCGGCGGCGGAGGACGGAACCAGAAAGAGAGGTAAGTGCAGGGAGGAGGATGGACCGGCCGGCTGCAGACTGTTTACATGTGATCTCGGAGACATCGCAGAGTTCACATGTAAACGAACAATCGGCTTCCCTCACTCTACATTTAGCTCGGCTTGTGCATAGCAGGACTAAATGTAGAGAGGCCAACTTACCGCCCGACGCCCAGAACTTCCCCACACGGACACCACTGCTGCCCCTCGGCGCCCTGCCGCCCCGAGGCCGGACCTCGGTGGCCTTGTGGGAAATCGGGGCCTGTGCGTACGGCATCCGCTCAGCATAAAATACAGCCCCAACGTGATTACTGCATTTCGATTGGCTGATCAACGATTCATCTGCTTCCTGCTAACTCAACGAGTTTCACTTGTGCTATTTGCAAGACTTTTTTTAAAGTCTTGCGGCAGTCAGCGCACACTCACTCATTTTATGTATGTTATTTAGACAGTTCCAATTCACTTGAACTTATCCAACCTTGTAAACCTAAAGATAAATGAAAAAAAAAAAAGTGATTTAGCGCAGATGCTTTCCCATGTTTTACATTTCGGCAATTATGTGCTGCAACGCAATACCTAATAATGTCAAATCCAGAAAAACAAGGAGCCGTACGGAGCCAAACCAGCGCTGAGCGGCTCCAAGTTTTCCTGTAACATATGGGCTTAATTCAGGTATACTACAACCGCCACCGCTCGGGTGAAATTATTACTCGGCGTAATGAGATCTTTGTCATAGTTGGATGAATGGAGGGAATCGGTCAAAGGCTGTCATGTGACGGTGAGAATTTCAGGAGATGGCGATCATTTTGTTAAAGGATACGTATAAAGTTTTCTTTATTTCTGTATTTCTTTTATTCTTTTCTTTCCATTTTATTTTTCATATATTTTATTCCTTTCATTTATGATATTCAGGACTGAAAAAAAAAATGTGATATTATTTCATATTCACTTTCCAGCCAGGAGGCGGAGCCTAAACTTGGCTATTCACGAATCTAATCTTGGTATCTAATATGACCCTATCTTGAATTTTTCAATCCACTTTCCTTGAAGGAGCCCGATGGAAAATGATGAACTGTTTGGGTGTTCTGACAGTTGTTGGCCAGCAGGGGAGATTCCTCTATCTACCCTTTTTAGCCACGAATGGGGGAAGCGGGTGATTTCAACTTAAAAAAATACAGAACAATCAAGTGCTTTAAATGCTTATTTGCAGTGTTTTTCCTTTCCATGGATGTTTTTTTTTTCATTCACTTGCTACGTGTCTTTAAATTGCCAGATATTTGACTACTCCAGGAAGAGTCAATTGCCTAGCCCAAACTCCAAGCTCTCTCCTCTTCCGTGAGTGTCCAGTTTGTGTCTTGGCCGGCCCAGCTCCTACACCCCTCCTCTCACCTTACCTACACAACCTTTTATGTAGCTGCTGGAGAAGGAGGGAATGGCACTTGAGTCTGCTGCAGCTGCCGACACATCCAAGATGGCAGTGTCCAGTTAAATGCACATATTATGTTATGGTAAAGTTTCTGCTGAAATGAGTGGTCTGTCACTTCCACCTGAAAGCTTTTATAATGGAAGGCAACTTTGGGGAACCCCCTGTGCATATCCCACCCTTCCTCCTTTCTCTGTCCCTCTCCTCTTTCTTTATTTATTCTGCCAGTTTTTTTTTTTTCCTTTTATACACCTTATCTATGCCCCTTTCACCACAGAATTTCCACTATGGACAATGTCTCCCTTCCCCCCACCCCTTTTTTCTTTCCTTTCCATTATTGCCTCCATTCATACCTCTATACCACATGATCACCTACTAGATGGCTTGATGGGCATATGCCCAAAGGTTATCCTGGGTAACTTTCTGCGTCTTTTATTTTTTCATGCTTCGTAAAGCTGCCTATGGTTGGATTCTGCCCCAGGTCTATCTTTTGCCCCAGAAGACTGTGGGCTCTGTATGCTTGTCAATAACAGAGGCATACACAGGACTTCGTACTGGGGATGGGGTTCAATTGAAGTTTATCAGGCTAACAATGCGCGACACAGCTCCAAAAAAAACCTCATGTACCTTTTCGAGCTTTGAACATCTGAGCGTAGAGATGTGAACAGCCACAACAGAAAAGAATGGGATTCTGATGTTGAGCATTGTCTATGCCTATAGTTCAATTTGGCCTCAGGTCCATCTATTGCCCCAGAAGACCGCGGGCTCTGTGTTCTTGTCAATAACATAGACATTCTGTATACAGGGACTTTGTACTAGGCATGCATTTCAGTTGAAGTCTATGGTGCCAAAAACGCATGTCACAGCTCCAAAAGAAGCTCATGTACCTTTTCGAGCTTCCAACTTCAGGAGACTGAGCGTAGAGATGTGAACCTTCACACCAGAAAAGAATGGAATTCTGATGTTGAGTGTTGTCTATGCCCATGGATCCAGTTCTGCCACATGTCCATCTATTGCGCCAGAAGACCGTGGGCTCTGTGAGCTTTTCAATAACAGAGACATACTGTATACAGGGACTTTGTGCTAGGGATCAGGTTTGGTCCGAACCTGAGCTATTCTGAACATGGAAGTGTCACGAGCCACCCGCCCAATCATCTGTGGGATGAGGCATTCCCCACCCCGCAGCTGCACAAACAAAGGGGGCAGGATGCAGTGATGTCATTGACTAATATGGCCACATGAATCTGCACATAAACAAAGGGGCAGGATGCAGTGATGTCATTGACTAATATGGCCACATGAATCTGCATACAAACAAAGGGGCAGGATGCAGTGATGTAATTGACTAATATGGCCACATGAATCTGCACATAAACAAAGGGTCAGGATGTTTGTGCACATGCCATCGACTTTATGGCCATATTAGTTCAATTTCCTTCACCAAATATATCCATGTGGCCATATTGAGTCAGTGACGTCCTTGCATCCTGACCATTTGTTTATGTGCAGATGCGGGCGTGAAAATGCCCAGCTGATTGGGTGGGTGGCCCATGCCCATGGCACTTCCATGTTTGGAGGAGCTCAGATTTAGACCAGGTTTGGTCCAAACCTGAGGTCATCCCTAGTACAAAGTCCTAAGCATGACCCCGTGATTAACAAGCACATACAGCCCACTGTCTTCTGGGACAAGGGATGGACCTGTGGCAGAACTGACCTTTCTTCTATGTTCGGAGAAGCATAGGTTCGGACCGGGTTCCTGAGCTCATCCTTAATACACAGTTCAGTGTATCTCTCCGTAACTGACTAGCACACAGAGCCCACTCTCTTTTGGGACAATGGATGGACCTTTGGCAGAATTGAACTTCCTTCTATGTTCGGAGGAGCTCAGGTTCGGACTTGGCTCTCGAGCTCATCCCTAGTACAAAGTCCCATACATGTCTCCGTGATTAATAAGCACACAGAGCCCACTGTCTTCTGGGTCAATAGATGGACCTGTGGCGGAATGGAACTTCCTTCCATGTTTGGAGGAGCTGGGTTCCTAAACTCATCTCTACTTCATAACAAACAGCTTTATTGTATGGCAGTTGAATGCTAATTGTACAAATGTGTTCACCTTTGTAATTCTATGGATGTTTATTCTTGAAAAAGTTAATTTATAAATTGAGGGTGACAGGGTCTCTTTAACACCCGGGAATGTCTCCGTAAACGAGGGACAACTGACCACTACGCTGCTAATCTGACACTACAAGGACTCTTCCTGTCCAGGAACATTCTGCTTATTTTCACATCTGCGGCTGACAATTATCAGGTGTCAGTCTGGCGGTAACATTATCCCCAACATTGTACAGATACAGCGCTCCTTGTAATTGTAAAACAGACAAATCTGGGAAATTTCTGCTCCTTGCATCGTGCCACCGATACGTTCGGCCAAGTATATTAGCTTTCATCCTCCTCGTTAATAATACCCTCCCCGGAGGAAGCGGCCGACATGTGTTTCCATAATTTGGGCTCTTGAAGGGAAATGTAAAATTAATTGAGATGCTCATCTTGAGTGACACGAGCGTTCGGTACCTGCGGGCTGGGAACGTACGCCGCCATTCCCCGTTTGTTTCACTTGGCCGTCTTCTGCAGGACACCAATTGATGTAATGTCTTTGTTTATGATACCAATTTGTAGTCCTATATCCTGGCCAATGTTACAATTGGAGGAATATTCCAGAAATAGCGTAATCATTGCCTTCCTCTTCGTAGATTGCTCATTTATCCTGTAATGACAGTTAAGTGACTTTCCACCGCTACGAAGAGTAATATTGGCATAAAGGCAAATAAATATATAGGATGGAAGGAGACCTGCACTTTATTTTGGCCCGATTTCATGTCTATGCGATGGCATAGGTTTATTATACAGATGAAGTTTAGCTTGCCTATATTTTGCCTTCCCGGGTTCTTCCTTTGACCCTTCATCAACATGCTAATAAAACTATTAAATAAAAGAATTCGATTTTCATTACATATCTTATTTTAGACATCACTGGGTCTCTGTGCACAGCATGCACATCACGCCTGGTGGGAGGGGCTGACAGAGTGCTGTACACTGCCAGGGCCGGATTTCCCACAAGGCCAACCAAGGCCTCGGGGCAGCAGGGAGTAGAGGGGCAGCAGGGTGTGGAATTCCTATCTTCCGATGCCTGGGACATGCAGTTCCGGGCGCCGGGCGGGTAGTTGTTTTCTACATGTAGCCCTGCTTTGGGCAAGCAGAGCTAAATGTACAGCTGAGAAGCCTCCGCTTGTGTTGTACAAGTGATCTCGGCAATGTCGCCGAGATCACTTGTATGCAGCCTGCAGGTCTGCCATTCTCCATGAAGGGGGGG
>NW_017308838.1:61935-77285 GCF_000935625.1 Nanorana parkeri | reverse complement strand
GGGGGGGGGGGGGGGGGCGGGTTGGTGGGTAGGGGGTCGCATTGAGGAACCTGGCCTTGGGGCAGCAGAGAGAGTAAATCCGCAGCAGTTTCAGTCAAGGAGAGAGGAGCTGGTACAACTGTGCAAGACTGAAGGGAAGGCCGGAGGTCAGATTTAAGTTAACAGAAACAATCTTCTCCAGGTCATGTAGATACACTGCAAGGTTTTGAGCAAATGCTGTGGGAGGTCGTTGCCTGCTTGTTTTCTGGGGATACTGACACAGGCCACACCAATGCTAAGTGAGCAGTAGGTATTCACAAAAGAGGGAGATTTCAGTTAAAATATTGTTTAGCAAAATGCATTGGCGTGATTGGGGAAGGCTTTGGTGCACTTACACTTAGATCATTCCCAGTTCCCCCTTCCAGTCATAGACCCTCCCAAGGATATATTCCTCTATAGATCACTGGGCCACTTGTCAAAACTTTCTCTGGCTGAGCCAACTCCTACTTGTATGTCTCTAGGAATGAATGGGATTGCGGACCCAGTCAAGAAGATTTTTGACAATACCTTGTTGGACCAAGGAAAGGTAAGTATAAAAATCAATCAATGTAATGAGCTTTGTATGCTAGTTAAAAGAGCAGTATAAATGCTACTCCACATAATCGAAGAATTTTCCATGATCTGCCTATCTTAACTCTGTTTCTATAATCAGCAAATTTGTGGCCCTTTAAATAATCACTAATGATTTATCCAATGGCCTGGATGGAGCTTTCTCTCCTTGCTGTCTCTTCTCAATCATCCTCCTCTGCATGTCTCTCCTCGCTCTCTCCTCTGCCTGTCTCTCCTCGCTCGCTCCCCTGCCTGTCTCTCCTCGCTCGCTCTCCTGGCTGTCCCTCCTCGCTCGCTCCCCTGGATGTCTCTCCTCGCTCTCTTACCTGGCTGTCTCTTTTGGCTGTCTCTCCTCTGGGTGTCTCTCCTTTCTCTCCCTCTTGGCTGCCTCTCCTCATTCTCTCCCCTGGCTGTCTTTCCTCACTCTCTGCCCTGGCTATCTCTCCTCCTCTCCTCCTTCTCCCCTGGCTGTCTCTCCTTGCTCATTCTCCTGGCTGTCTCTCCTTGCTCTCTCCAGTATATTCTCCAAACAAAAATTGCTTTGCGGTGCTAGAATGTTTGAGTTTCGCTTGATGAAAAGGTGGCAACCCCACTTGTACTGGACAGGAAGTTCAGGGAAGCCAAGGTGAGCAAGTTGGAGTTGTTTGGAAACATGATGACTGTAGTGGCTCAGGCAAAGATGTAAAGAAATCCTGAACTGGGAGATGTATATTTTTTGATCTGGACTAAATATTTTATTATAGAGTTTAACACTACTATGGGGCTGAAAACATATGACACGGCTCCAACAAAAAAAGCTTCAAGCAACTGTGCATAAAGAAGGAATTCTGATGTGGAGTGTTGTCACCCATTGGAAATTGCCCAAACACATGCGACAAAATGGCTAAAGGGTTAAATATCCATTTCTGAGGGCTGGAACCTCTATACATTGAAGGTCATTATTGGTAATGTGTTATGTTGTCTCCAGACTCTGCACCAACATGCTACTGCAAGTTTACCCAAACCTTTATCAGGGAGTGTTCCCCTTTAAGCGACTAAACCTCTCATCAAACGTCTGTAGGTGAAACTATCGAGACAAAGAACGCCCGAGGCGTAGGAAGGAAGCAGCTGAAAGCAGAGCTTCGTGGGGTCACCAGAAGTATGAACAAGTGGAAAATAAATCCTGCAGATTCGTTGCTCTGCGGTCACAGGACCGAGTCCTGCCAACGGGCCCAGGAGGAACATTAGGTGGATTTCAGTTTATCACCTGAGACAAGAGCGTCTGGCCGGCCGAGCTGTCCCTATCTCAGGTCTCAAGTCTGGATCCTGGTGCCTTTTTAATTGTTTTTTGGCCTAAATCTTTCCACCTCATTAAAACGCTGTATTTTTTTATAGTACAATTTCTATGCTGGGGATAAAACTGGCAACCTCGCATACCTGAAGTCGATAAATATTTCACCCATAATTAATCTAGTGCGGGTGATGGCCCCGGAGACTAATTGGCAGCGCCTTATATTTAATTGGATCAGCTTTCTCCCTCACACAAGAACACCATTCATGGCCGCGCAGGATACGCGCCATCTCAGGGCTGCGGACTAATACAACGAGCCCTCACAACAGTGGCATTAGCAACTCTTAAAATGTTACAACCTGTCAGACGCTCGGGGTCGAAGGACTTCTGCGACAGTGGTTGGCGTCAGGCACTCCACATTGTATTTGTTCCAGGAAAAGAGACTTAAGGTGTAACTCCGCTTTTGTTGATAAAAACCACCCTCGGGGTGATTACTGTGAAAGGATTTTAAAAAGCCTTGTTGCAGATTCGGAACTGTCTCTGTTTTGAAGAAAAAGCTGTTTGCTACACCATGTTCTTTCCAGACTGATCCCTGAATGGGAGGGGTCTGATCCCTGAATGGGGAGGGCCTGATCCCAGAATGGGAGGGTCTGATTCCTAAATGGAAGGTGTCTAATTTCTGAATAGGAGCGGTCTGGTTTCTGAATGGGGATGGTCTAATTCCTGAATGGGAGGGGCCTGATTCTTAATTTGGAGTGGTCTGATTCAAGAATGGAAAATGAATAATTCCTGAACGGGGAGGGGTCTGATTCCTAAATAGGAGGTGTCTAATTCCTGAATTGGAGGGGTCTGATACATGAATGGGAGGGATCTAATTCCTGAATGGGAGGGGTCTGATTCATGAATGCAAGGGGTCTAATTCCTGAGTCAGTGGTGTCTGATTCCTAAATACAAGAGTTCTGATTCCTGAATGGGAAGGGTATAATTTCCAAATGGGAGGGGTCTGATTCCTGAATAGGAGGGTCTGATTCCAGAATAGTAGGGTCAGCCTTTATTATAATCACCTGGTGCACTTTCAGTGTTCTAATGAGGAAAGTTGCAGTGTCGGCATCCCTTTAGAAGTAAACACTTAGGAAGTATCTCACCCAAATAAAATTCCACATGCTTGATATTTGACGTGTATCTTAGTGCAGACTTCTGAGAAAATCTGTGAGACAATCACACAAGCATTTTTTTTTCTTAGAGTTTAGTTTCTGATGTGGTGAAACTATCACATCTGAAGTTTGGCTACCGCTGGAAGCAAATGGGGTCATACGGAAATAAAAGATGGTTCACATCTGGAATCCCTTTATCTACACCCTTGAAGCTAACATACCATGAGGGTGTTACTAGACTTACCACGTGGCTAAATGTTGCTGCAGGTTTTCTGACTACCCTGGGTCTCCTTGCCATATTGTTCCTATAAGGCCTTATACTCATGGGCTCTACAAGAACAGCAAGCCTTCAAGGAGATGCCAGCACCAGCTCCAGTTTGGGGATGTTATCGCTATAAATCATAATGGGAGCATTGTTTTTGACTTTAATCAAGCTTCCAGCAGTCTTCCAGAGGCCTTCAATCACACCTGGAGTCCCTTTATCTACTGCCTTGAAGCTGACTTACCATGGGAGGTGTGTGTTACTAGACTTACAAAGTGGCAAAATGTTGCCACAGGTCTTCTTCTGAGTGTCCTGGGTCTCCTTGACATATTGCTTCTATAAGGCCTTGTACTCATGGGCTCTAGCTTCTACAAGAACAGTGTGTACAGCAAGCCTTACCAATGTAGCAGAATAGCTGGGTCATCCATATAGCCTGTCTAGGGAATTTTAGTATCTGGCAGCCCCATTAGCACTTACCACCCTCCATGGCGACCGATAAAAGCGAAGTCCAGATGGTGTTGATATGATGCTGAGGAACTTTATTGATGAACTTCTGGGAGATAAGGTTAGGGTCAGGATCATCCAGGCTGATGAAGACTCCTTTAATTATTAGAAGAACATAGCAACTGCTGCTGTTCACAGACTAGGACCTTTAAGCCAGATTGGACAATCTGCATGTAGAGCACCTGGCTGAGTACTTGAACCAGAAGTCATTAGTCTTCATCCATGGTATCAGTAGTAGCCACTGGCCCCCAGACTCAGACCTCAGTGCAAGCGCATGGCTAGTCCCTAGGCTTCAGGCCTAGCCAAATCAGACAGTCCATAGTAGCCTCCCCTCTAGGCAGGGCCAGGGGGAGGAAGAGAGAGCTCACATGGTCCACCCCAAGTATTTATCTCCACTCCTAGCATGCACCACTGGCCATCAACCTCCCAATGATTAGCTGGGGAGTAGGGTTGCCACCGGGATTTACCCGGACAGTCCGTGTTTTGAATGCTGTGTCCGGGTTTCATGGCAGCTGAAACCCAGGCACAAGATGTCAGGCAGACAGGGGCAACCAAAATTAAGAAATGGGCTACTGGCCCCCCCCATTAATGGGTGGCGCTATTTACAAATAAAGCCGCGACTCATTCTCCCAAAAAACATTCCATGCATCGCTAGAGCGTTCGGGTTTCACTGGAAGAAAAGGTGGCAAACCTACTGGGGAGACATACCTACTCATAGCAATCTCTTTTTGGTTGCTCTGCCCTGTGGCATAGATACGCCCAGCAGCAGACAGATGCAAACGACAACAGATTTATTAGGGGAAACCAGATGAGCATACACTATAGATAAGCATCAGACTGAATACAATCTGTCAATACTAAATGTAATTAGCACTCCTGCTTACAGGGTGCTACACCAGCAAGATACCAGCAGCAGCTCCAGTTTGGGGATGTTGTATCTATAGATCATAATGGGAGTGCTGGCTTGGACTTTAAACAAGCTTCCAGCAGGCTTCTGGAGGCCTTCAATCAGTTTTCAGCAGTGCTAAAGCTTTATAAAGCCTGCAGAAGCCCGACAGCAGCTTGGCCTTGTGCCCTCCTGCCTTCCAAGCCTACCTATTGGTCAATAACACAACCCATCATATTAAAAGCCCAATAAGAAAGCTTGGGTGCTGACAGAGGTGAGACCACGGTCAACTTTTAGCAGAAAGTTGATATTTCCATATTAGGTCCTTGAAGATTAGGTCAAAATCACACGATAAAAGTCTAAGGGAGTTTTCAGGGACGGTTATATAAAATGGTGAAGCTGAGATCTCTGTAGTGAAAATGTGTTTTACATATAATAATGATGAAAGTTGCATTTTCTATATATCTAAAAACTAAACGTAGAACCGAAGCCAAAACGTTTTTTTAAATTTTGGATAGAGTAAGGGATGGTTATAATAGCCCCTGTAAGCCACCTGTTTCCCATTGAGGAGATTTCCCTATACTTCCTGTCCAATAGTTACAACAGGAAGTGAAAGGAAGTCCATCCAAAATGAGGGAAATCCCCGGTGGTCACTAGGTGTCGCCGCTGGAAGATTTCCCATTTGTTCTTGCTCTCGTCACAACCCAAACTTTGGAATTTTCTTTCACCAGGACAAATAGTGAGGGTGAATCTCCCTAACGGGGACACAGACGGCAATAAAAACTTGACTCTATCCAAAACCAAAAAAAGGTTTTGGCTTCAGTTGCAGTTTAAAAAAGGGACACTTCCTACAGGGTGAACTTATGAAGAAAGCAGATTTTATTTTCCCGAGGCGATCTATCCTCTGACTTTATCTGTGAACATGAGAATAAATGTACGCTCTCTCTCCGGCGATCACATTTCATCCTCATTATGCTGGACAGTAATCTGAGCACAGAGTGCACGACGTCAGACAGAACATAAGTTCTGGAGATGAATAGACTATTAATTGCATTTTCCTGTGCCAATATTTTTCCTGGACCCGCTCAGCGTATTGTCCTACAGAGGAGATAGGCCTCTGACGTCCAACCATCAGACAGTAATTAAGAGAAAAAAGCTGGATTCAGCTATAAAGTGGACACCTTCCTCCACAAGTGTCCATGTTTTAAATATGAACTCCAGACAAACCGCTAAATACAGACAAACCACGAAACTGTCATACCTGGCAAAGGTTTTGTAGTTGTTGTTGGAGAATGAAGGAAAACCATCTCGCTGATGAGGTCATCACTCTGGTCTCTCTTTCTATGTAGACTGATAGAGGGTTATTCACAAAGCTGTAGGATCAGCCGAAGGATCAGCCGTAGCTGCGGCTGATCCTTTGGCTAGCTTCGGCCGGCTCTGCCCTTCAATTCGACTGCTTTACGGGTCATTCACTATAGCCTGTACAGCTTCTGCAGGCAGCCGAGCCAAAGGCATATGCTTCGGCTCGATTGAGCCGAAGCGGGGGCGAACGGCCGGCCATTGGCCGGCTGAAAGTCTCGCAACTGATAGCTGGAATGAGCAGTTACAATGACAAATCAGGTTAGCTGGGGACGCTGAACTGTCATTAAACAATGACAACTGGGCGGAGCGGGCCGTGACGTCCAGTTGATGTTCTTTGGCCGGGACCTGCTAGAAGACTCTAGCAGGTGTCGGTCAATAGGAAACAGTTGGACGGAGCTAGCTTTCACTGCTAGCTCCGCCCAATTTACAATTTTTTTTTCTTTTGTTAAAGAAATCTTTATCTTTTGTTAAAGAAATCTTTATTTATTTTTTAAAATGTATCATTTATTCACATTTGTAAACATTTTTGTTTTCACTGATTTTCTACTCTGCTCGGTACCACAGAGTTACCGAGCAGAATAGCCAAGCCGAATGCCGCTCGGCGGAATTCAGCTATTCGCTCACTGCCGTTCGGCCCCTATGAGAATAGGCCGAACGGCTGCGAGTAGCCTGCCGGAGGTTTGGCTCAGCCGATCCAGATGTTGGATCGGCTAAGTCGAACGCGTTCTTCACTTCGGCTCAGTCGAACATGCTGAGCATGTTTGGCTGAACCGGAGCCAGCCAATGTACGGCTAATTTCAGCTGATGTACGGCTGAAATTAGCTGCACTGAGCTAAAGTGAATAGCCGAACAGCGTTCGGCTCTGTTCACTTTGGCTTGGTTATTCACTTGGCTGCCTTTGGCAACTTTGTGAATAGCACTCATAGTGTTTATCAAAGAAATGGTGCCCTGACTGGACCTTAGTGCTGCCTCACCCTATCACAGTATGGACCCTGTTTAGAGGATTAAAGGAGACCATCTGCCTGGAGCTCTCCATTAAATTCCAACTCCTATTCCCCAGTCACCCCTCCCCCCCCCACCCCCACAGGACCCCTCCCTGCATGAATTTTTGTAATTATTTTTTTTTACTTACCTTTTTTCAGAGGTTTCCAGACTAGTCACGAGACATGCAGGGTTCTCTTCACCTCTTCTCCGGCACTGGATGGTCCCCAATGATGCAGAGAGCGTTGTTGATGTGATGACACCAGTGCTGCTTTCAGCATCATTATACTGTAAGTGCAGGGTGCCATGGTCGGAGCTGCTTTTTTTGGGCGGGTTACATATTTGTTGAAAGTTAACCAAAAGTAGTCCTGGGCTTTAAGTCTCCATTTATTCCTATGTAAAGGTGTCAACCTGGGCCAAATACTAGATGGCCTTTCCATGCAACCCAATGGAGATTGTACCGCATGCACGGAAGGCGCAGAACGCGACCAGGAAACGTTCGCAAAAGTTATAAGAACAGCTATCCTCTATTGATACAATGCTATAACTATAAATGGAAAACCTCAGTTTACTAAGCTACAAACATGGCTTTTTTTAAAATAAAAGTTTGCTCATTTACACAATGAGAGCCGCAACCAAAAGTCATGTCGTAAATAACAAACACCTTATGGGTGTAGTGCCACCTTCCCTTCAGGGGGCAAGGGGAGCTGACATTTCACCTCAGGGATGAGTCCTTAGCTGGTATGTGGGATGTGAAAGTAACATTAGGCGCCAGTCACTTTAAGGATTTTCTAATGCTTTATTCCATGAACACAAATTAGGGAGAGAGGGTTAGGGCTGCAGACATCTTGGACAACAAAAACTCCAGACTCCGGACTAATTTCCAGCTCCACAGTGTAAAGGGCCTTAAAACCGAAAATGCGGTGACACTATGTCAGAGAACTATAGCTGGTCTGCAGCATGTTTGAGATCTCCCCTAGGTAAGACACCAGACTTCTCTCTGAGGCCCAAACCCATCCTAGCTTCTCTGGCACTTCCAGAAGATGAAGTTCCTCCCTGGCTCTCCATCCCAGGAACAATTCCTGACTCCAACTGCATTGCAGGAGACCCGGGGGAGAAAGAGACTCTCACATGGTCAGATCCTGATATTTATGTCCTCCTGGCCATGAAACTCATAGTGATAGGCTGGAGAGACATAGTTATCCATAACATTCCATAGTTATCCATAACATTCCATAGTTATCCATAACATTCCATTGTTGGTTGGTCTGCTTTGTGGCAAGGTCACACTCAGCAGCAGGCAAGTGCAATCAACAACAGAACCTTTAGGGAAAGCCAAATGAGTACAGACTATATAATCAGCCAGACTGGATACAGTCCTAACCCAACTAAATTGAAATAGTCACCCCGCTTAGGGCAAGGTGGCTATGCCGGTTAAGAAACTGAGCCGTAGCTACTTTATTGTGTAAAGCTCCCACTATAAGGGAATGGGTGTTAAAAGTCACAACAGTTATGGAAGCCGGTGAAGGGAGACCTCAGTGTAATGAGAAATCTGATTTATTATACCAAACATGGGTGATGTGGATCAACTTTACTTCTTCTAACTCAGTAGATGACTATGTGAGTACACAGATTATTTATTACAATGAACAGGGAAGGGCTGAGGATGGACTGCCAGAAGGAGGCAAGGTGGATGGCCGGCCATCTTGGTGATACTGGGTTTTTATGTTACTTCTTTGTTCTTCTCAGACTTTATTCTTGGATCTACTTCCTCTCTACTTTTCATCAGTGGTTAGTAACCATAGAGAGATTTGCATACATGGTAGACATACGGGTGGTTGGTTGTCCCCTCCATCCTTGTGTTGATCCACTTTGAACGGTGGAATAGTCTGCACATTCTCTGTTTATACTGTATGTTTGTCTTTGTATTCTATGTTATAAAACCATTGCACACTTACTGCATATCGTGTTGTGTTGTAAATGTAAACCACAGAAATTTTTTTAATTTTAAAACCCATTGAAGAATTATTCTACTGGTGATCTGAATCCTCATTTCTACTTAATCCAGCATTTTATTGGTCTTTGACCCTGTTGCAATTTGTGCTGTGAAACTATTGTCACCATGACAGAAAGTATGAGAATATCTCTCTAACGGGGCTTATGAAATAAGAAATAAATAGCAAGGGAATTTCTAGCCCTTCTCCACAATGTTGAAGAAACAAAGTCCACTTGGACCACAAAGTCTCCAAGGCTGGGCTTGCGCTCTCAATTAGCCCAATGTCTACCTCCACTATGTTCACCTTTAAATTCCCATAGGTGAGATCTGCAGTTTCTCCTTGCATGCTTTATTGGTGAGATGATGACGTTGTCCTGAACTCCCTCTCCTCCCACGGTAAAGTTTCATGCAGTCATGGCAGCGAGTGCAATGTTTGCATTTGCGTTCGACTTGGACAGTAGAAGGTTCTTCAGCAGGATGAGGCGATGCCATGACTGCTGCCGATTCTTCCCAAAATGTTTACAACAATAAAATCCCACAAAGGCTTTACTCACATTTTCCGCTTAGTTACTCCGACTCCACTAATAAGGCGTTTTCGTTTTTTGGTTTTTTCCTCCTTGCAGTCTCCTGACATTATGTTGTTTATTTTATGCTCTAAATGAGATAATTATTTTTCCAACCACACGCATTACATTAAATAGCCTGTGATTTCTGGCTTTTGCTTAATTATGTATCTAGGAAGAGCAGGACATCTAGCCCTAGCTGTCTTCAATTAGATTTTATTACAGGCTCATAAGGAACAGAAAATTATTATTGCATTAATTGTTTTCAGGGAAGAACCCCGGGCAACTGTACAGACGCGGTTAATATTTTTAATTTGCACTTGGTATAAGCATCTGTAGTCCTTCTGTATATTAAAGACTTATCATTCCCTGCACACCAGCTGAAATGTAGCATGATTCCTGCATATTAGCTTACTTGTCCAGTTGGGAGCTCTGAGAACCACAAATCCTGGTCTGCTGGCAAATATTAGCTAGTTCCCATGGTTAGCCAAACCCTGAGCCTCACTTTTGATCTATCACTGTGATATGCCTTTTCATTGGCCAGTCATGAGACACAGGGCGAAGACTTTGGCCGCAGACCTACCTGGCATTCTTCCTTCTGGGGAGGATTAAGCTGGGGGACAGAGGAGCATTTGCTAGGACTAGGACAAAGAATATGTGTAGGGATGGTGGACCTTTTGGGGAGAACTAAGCTGGGGGACAAATGGGCATTTGCTAGTACAAATAATATGTGTAGAGATGGTGGACCTATTGGGGAGGACTAAACTGGTGGACAGACGGGCATTTGCTAGTACAAATATTATGTGTAGGGATGGTGGACCTTTTGGGGAGGACTTAGCTGGGGGACTGAGGGGCATTTGCTAGTATAAATAATATGTGTAGGGATGGTGGACCTGATTTGACATACACTTCACCATTCAGACCCCAATCACATACTCACCAACATTTGATTTCCAGTCCCGAGGACACATTTAACCCTGTCCACAGTCTGCCAGTTATCCAGATAGTCCTCCCCATACCACACCCACTTTTCAGATTGGCCTGCCCACACCTTGCCCACACCTTGCAGGGACCACCCACCAACGGCTCTCAATGTCTTATTAAGTTACTGCTCATGCAGCGTAACTCAAATAAGGGTGCCACTGATCTTGGAAAATCACCCAGGACACAGCATCTTCAGGACTGATGCCCAAGATGGTGGACTGTCCCAGGAAATCTAGGACATTTGGCTCCTAGGCCATCATAGCAGGATCTGCAGTCAGTGAGAGCTCCTGGGTATTATATTGATACATGTTTCCTATTCAGACCTGTAATTAAACTGCCAGGCAGGGGAAGGTCCTCCAACATGTGACTCTGAGATGCTATGTACCCCACTGAGGAAAGCTGCAAAGAAAATCAATACTGGAAGAATGCAATGCCGAACTATGTATTGTGCTCATTTGTTAAAGGAAACTTAATAAGGATTATTTGTGATGGTGGCATTGTATTTTATTAAGAAGAGTCCAGAGTCCATGAGTCTATGAGTCTGATCATTAACATGCTATATATGTTATATACGTGGGTGTGATATCTGTTTAGTTGTATCTGACTCTCGACATGTCTATGGCCCAGCTCCCCTGGCATCAAGTCTGATACACGTAAGAGCTTTTTATCATAGAAAATTGAATTTTCTTGGCCAGTTTATTTATGGTTAGGTCGCCAGGTATTTCCTCAACCATCCCCATTCATTCAGGCTTGGGGCAATGTGTATGCACATACTAGGGACAAATCGGACAGGAGCCAATTAACTTACCAGTATGTCTTTGGAGTGTGGGAGGAAACCGTAGAACCTGAAGGAAACTCTTGCAAGTACAGTGAGATCAGGCAAACCTCATGCAGATAGTGTCCTGGCTAAGACTCTGACCAAGGATCCCAGTGCTGCAAGCCATAAATGCTATCCACTAGGCCACTGTGCTGCCATGTATGTTGTAGATTAAAGTTTAATGAGTTAAGATCAACTCCAGATCCAACCAGTCAAGACTATTTTAACGTCATGATACCAACAATGAAAAGCATTGGTGAACTTTATTCATTTCTTTTTGTTAGCCTCCTGGTAACTATCCCCCGTCATAATTTTGTATGTACAGATAATAGGGGCAAATCCTATATCTTTTTTCTTCTTTAAAATCTTAATAAAAATACATTATTGAATTCAATATATTTGCTTTGGTGTTTTTATGTTTTCTCACTATGGCAGACCAGGTTCTCGTGTCTCTGACGCTCTATAGAAGGTCTGACGGTTTCAGAATATTTAACAGACGATATATGATGATATATGAGGATTCATGATGGATGTTTTCAGTTGGTCGCTCCAGAAATAAAGCATTAATCACCCGATTTTAATGCAGTTTTCCATTTGGTTGAACGCTTAGCTCCTCTAGGATAACTTTTAATAGCCCATGTCCGACTCTCTCGCTCCGGTGACATGACATCTTTATGGAGGGTTGAGAAATTACCAGAATGGTCAGGCTCACAAACTACAAATATTCAAAGCTTCCTATAACTGATCTGGCTGTGCCTGATGAGATGGCTAAAATACATTTTTGTGTTGCCTCTTCCTGGCCTGCCGATCTTCTGCTGGTCTCCTTTATGCATCATTTCTTTTTATTGTAAAGTAGAACTCCTCAAAACCATTCACCTAACATAACCCCAATGTTATCGCCTTGGAAAAAGAGTTCATGGAGTCCACTGTGCCTCAGTGTGATGGTACTGACGTCTTAAATGTTAAGAACTTCACTTATTTGATACAGTGTGTATGATGGCAAGGTGTCACTGCCATTGGGTTTAGAATCATCCTCCTTAGATGAGCCATAAGCCAACCCTTAGACCTGGCAATCTGTGCCAGGTCTAAGGGACCTGGCAGAAACTCGCAGCATGTCTGCCTGTGCATGAGATCCTGCAAACTGCCTTCTGGCATGTGTGGCATAGACATCCCAGTAAGCAGCGGTGTCCCTATGCCTAAGCAAGGATTGAGGAAGTGATTATATAAATAAAAAATAAATAAATGGTATTTATTTTTAAATAAATATAATACATTCTGCCAGTTTGTAAGAGGGAGGGGTAGGAGGCAGATGAGAGAATGTTGTTTTATGGGTGAAGGACCACTTTAACTATATACAAAAAAGTGCAAATAACTGATCATTTGCTGTGTTTGAAGGCATTTGGCATTTCATTCAGCACCCAGGCTCAAGTGCCGCTTCACCCATAGTTGATATTTAAGCTAACAGTGAAAGCTCGCCTCCAGGACTTCACTAGAATCTCTCCCATCCTATGGAACTCTCTACCCCAACCTGAGACATCCGCTAGCTTCTTGTGTAACTTATAATACAACATGCATTAAACACACACTCACCACTGGAATCCCTGAGAGTCACAAGTAACCATTGGAGTCCCCGAGAGTCACAAGAGACCACTGGAGTCCCCGGGACTCACAAGTAACCAGTGGCATCCCTGAGAATCACAAGAGACCACTGGAGTCTCCGAAAGTCACAAGTGACCACTGGAGTCCCCGAGAGTCACAAGTTACCTCTGGAGTCCCCGAGAGTCACAAGTAACCTCTGGAGTCCCCGAGAGTCACAAGTAACCGCTGGAGTCCCAGAGAGTCACAAGTACCCACTGGAGTCCCGAGAGTCGCAAGTAACTAGTGGAGTCCCCGAGAGTCACAAGAGACCACTGGAGTCTCTGAGAGTCACAAGTAACCACTGGAGTCCCTGAGAGTCACAAGTAACCACTGGAGTCCCCAAGAGCCACAAGTAGCCAGTGGAGTCCCCAAGAGTCACAAGTAACCACTGGAGTCCCCGAGAGTCACAAGTAACCACTGGAGTCCCCGAGAGGCACACGTAACCACTCGAGTCCCGGAGAGTCACAAGTAACCACTCGAGTCCCCGAGAGGCAAAAGTAGCCACTCGAGTCCCCGAGAGTCACAGGTAACCGCTGGAGTCCCCGAGAGTCACAAGTAACCGCTGGAGCCCCCGAGAGTCACAAGTAACTTCTGGAGTCCCCGAGAGTCACAAGTAACCTCTGGAGTCCCCGAGAGTCACAAGTAACCTCTGGAGTCCCCGAGAGTCACAAGTAGCCGCTGGAGTTCCCGAGAGTCACAAGTAACTTCTGGAGTCCCCGAGAGTCACAAGTAACCTCTGTAGTCCCCGAGAGTCACAAGTAACCCCTGGAGTCCCCGAGAGTCACAAGTAACCGCTGGAGTCCCCGAGAGTCACAAGTAACCTCTGGAGCCCCCGAGAGTCACAAGTAACCGCTGGAGTCCTGAGAGTCACAAGTAACCGCTGGAGTCCCAGAGAGTCACAAGTAACCCCTGGAGTCCCTGAGAGTCACAAGTAACCGCTGGAGTCCCCGAGAGTCACAAGTAACCGCTGGAGTCCCCGAGAGTCACAAGTAACCGCTGGAGTCCCATAGAGTCACAAGTAACCGCTGGAGTCCCCGAGAGTCACAAGTAACCGCTGGAGTCCCCGAGAGTCACAATAGACCACTGGAGTCCCAGAGAGTCACAAGTAACTACTGGAGTCCCTGAGAGTCGCAAGTAACCACTGGAGTCCCGAGAGTCGCAAGTAACTAGTGGAGTTCCCGAGAGTCGCAAAAGACCACTGGAGTCTCCGAGAGTCACAAGTAACCACTGTAGTCCCCAAGAGTCGCAAGTAACCACTGGAGTCCCCGAGAGTCACAAGAGGCCACTGGAGTCTCCGAGAGTCACAAGTAACCACTGGAGTCCCTGGGAGTCACAAGTAACCACTGGAGTCCCCGAGAGTCACAAGAGACCACTGGAGTCCCCTAGAGGCACAAGTAACCGCTGGAGTCCCCGAGAGTCACAAGTAACCGCTGGACCCATAGAGTCACAAGTAACCGCTGGAGTCCCCGAGAGTCACAATAGACCACTGGAGTCCCAGAGAGTCACAAGTAACTACTGGAGTCCCTGAGAGTCGCAAGTAACTACTGGAGTCCCTGAGAGTCGCAAGTAACCACTGGAGTCCCGAGAGTCGCAAGTAACTAGTGGAGTTCCCGAGAGTCACAAGAGACCACTGGAGTCTCCGAGAGTCACAAGTAACCACTGTAGTCCCCAAGAGTCGCAAGTAACCACTGGAGTCCCCGAGAGTCACAAGAGACCACTGGAGTCCCTGAGAGTCACAAGTAACCACTGGAGTCCCTGAGAGTCACAAGTAACCACTGGAGTCCCCTAGAGGCACAAGTAACCACTGGAGTCCCCGAGAGGCAAAAGTAGCCACCATTGGTGGACTAACCAGTTGAAGCCCAGGGCTTAATTTGAAGATTCTGTCCCGTCAGGTCGATCACTGAGCCTTTTATTTGCTCACTGCAACAATGACTGATGGTAATGGTGTTTAAGTGACTATGAATGGAATATTCTGCCTTACAGGCTCAGAAAGGAATCAGAGATTTCCATTTAAAAGTGACAGCTGACATAAATCACACATTGGAGATCAGCCACAGAGGAGACGTTGAGCTAAACGATAACTGTTGGCTTTGTCATCACCAGCAGAGGAACATCAGAAGGTGTCACCGGAATCTATGACCATCCATCTAATGTTCAGAGAATTCAATAATTACACCGACTTTAATTTACTGGAAAGTCCAGATATTTATCTTATTCACGTCTATAGCACACATTCCTCAGCACTTTGCAGAGCACACAGAATAAGACAAGAGTGAAATTGAGAGTTTAAATTTTTTCTGAAATTCCCAAAAAGATGCCCTGATGTTGGTGTCAATAATAAGGAG
>NW_017308838.1:46011-61902 GCF_000935625.1 Nanorana parkeri | reverse complement strand
GGTTTTGGGTGTAAAAAAAAGGGGGGGGGGGGGGGGATTGAAGTGCGCTAGGGACTTTGGATAGGTGATAAATGGGTAAGCTTGGAGTCCAAGATTAAAGGAGACTTCCGGCAAAGCACAACATCTGTTATAATGCACAGTTACTTTGCTTCATTCCCTTTTTTCCAGTTCCAGTTTGCCTGGAGTTCCTTTTAACCAGCTCGTTTTTTTTTTTATTTCATACTTCCCATGTTGCTAAAACCCAAGAATTTAAAGAGGACCTTGCCAGCCCCCTGCCATCCTCCTCGCTCTTTCCCCTGGCTGTCTGTCCTTGCTCATCCCCCTGGCTGTCTCTCCTCTCTCTCCCCTGGCTGTCTCTCCTCTCTCTCCCCTGGCTGTCTCTCCTCACTCTGTCTCCTGGCTCTCTCTCTCCTTGCTCTCTTCCCTGGTTTTCTCTCCTCGCTCTCTTCCCTGGTTGTCTCTCCTCACTCTCTGCCCTTGCTGTCTTTCCTCTCTCTCCCCTGGCTGTATTTCTTCTCTCTTCCCTGGCTGTCTCTCCTCACTCTCTCCCCTGGCTGTTCTACTCTCGCTCTCTCTCTCTCTTTTGGCTGTCTCTCCTCACTCTCTTCCCTGGCTGTCTTTCCTCTCTCTCTCTCTTTCCTGGCTGTGTCTCCTCTCTTTCCCCTTGCTGTTTTCCTCTATATCTCCCAGCTCTCTTCCCTGGTTGTCTCTCCTTGCTCCCTCCCCTGGCGGTCTCCCCTCTTTCTCTCTCCTGGCTGTCACTTCTTTCTCCCCTTTCTCTTCTCCTCATTCCCTCTCCTGACTGTCTCTCTATCTCCCCTGGCTGTATAACACTCTCTCTCTTTCCTGGCTGTTTTTCTTCTCTCTTCCCTGGCTGTCTCTCCTCACTCTCCTGAATGTCTCTCATCGCTCTGCCTCCTGGCTGTCTCTCCTCGCTCATCCCCCTGGCTATCTCTCCTCTCTCTCCCCTGGCTGTATTTCTTCTCTCTTCCCTGGCTGTCTCTCCTCACTCTCCTGACTGTCTCTCCTCCCTCTGTCTCATGTCTGTCTCTCCTCACTCTCTTCCCTGGTTGTCTCTCCTCTCTCTCTTCTGGCTGTCTTTCCTCACTCTCTCCCCTGGCTGTCTCTCCTCATTCTCTCCCCTTGCTGTCTTTCCTCTCTCTCCCCTTGTTGTTCTACTCTCTTTTTCTCTCTCTCTCTCTCTCTCTCTCTCTCTCTCTCTCTCTCTCTCTCTCTTTTGGCTGTCTCTCCTCGCTCTCTTTCCTGGCTGTCTCTCCAAAACAAAATTGTTGCTAGAGTGTTCAGGTTTTGTTTAAAAGGCAAGGTGGTGAGTATATCTTTATTTTAGACCAAAGCGAGCACCTAAGACCGACAGTGCACTGCGGGGATAGCCCCACTGCAAAGGGTAAGTTTTAACATGCCCGGAGTTCTTCTTCAAGCTTTGCAGGCAGACACAGTCCAGCAGAGACATCTGGTGACAGATTAGCACTATGAAGCTGGGGACAGACAGATCGCTCTGCTGCTAATCCCACCATCTGGATCATTTCACATCTCATTTTACTTCTCCTCAGTTATTACAATTTAAATTAAAAATTAAATGAGTTCTCTCGCACCCTCCCAGAAGTATTCTTCATCCAAGTCAGTTTGCCCCCCTCCCCCTTCCCTGCTCTGACACAGCCCTGGTTTTCCATAAATCAAGGCATTATTCAATATAAAAATAACATTGATGGCGGTCTACCCTGCAGACGATTAGAGATTAATTGGTAGATTTTTATTAGAGTCCGCCGCAGAGATTTATTCGAGGATATTCGAACCGTATTATGTAACTTCCGAGACTCGCACCTCCACGTCCCCGGGAAGCGGTCTTTTATAGATCCTGCTTCCTGACTACTGTTTACTGGCGGAGCGAGGAGCAAGACGAATATGGTGAGAGGCGAACGCCTTGGAACACGAGCGCTCGTTTCCTACAACGTGGAAAGTGCCCTCCCGGCTTAGCGTGATTTAATTGTCATCCTTCGGACGGAAATTGGCTTGTGATTCATTGTTTTCATACAACGGGATTTATGAAATTGTTACACCAATCAACTGTAATCCCTCGATTTAGACTTGTTTTACTTTTAATATTTATTTTTGGGGTGTCTATTGCGTTTTGCAGTCGTCTTTTTTTTTGTGTAGAATCCAAAGACTCTTTTCGACTAATCTAAAATGGTCCTAAGCAGACCCAAGTCTATATCACGTTATATGGAAGGCAGTGGCGTCACAAGGGGGGTGCGGGGTGACCGACAGTCATTTTGGTGTGACCCCCCTCTGAAAAGTCGGGCACTGGGTCATGGACCGAGCGCCCGACAGTTTTGGGAGAGAGGAGGGGCCGGCAGGTATCAATAAGATCGCCGCGCATGCGCGGTGACGTCACCACAGGGTGTCACCTGGTAACTGCTCCTCGGGACGCCCCTGATGGAAGGTGCCGTATTTGTCCAAGGCTGAGCAGCAGGTTGACATATTAGGCATCTAAGAGCTCTTAGCAACCCGTTACACTGGCTGGTTTCCCAGCCAGCTCAATGATGTCGCTGGTTGCCAGGAGCTGAGCCGGACACTCTGGCTGGACAGAGGTACCGTGCAACCTTCACCCGACCCCACCTTCCCTGTGCTCAGGTGGTGAAAATTGTAGTAACGCCCCTAACCCAAGGTGTCCCTGTTCAGATGCAGATGCTGTTCCCGTTCAAGTCAATGACAGGGCGACAGCGGCCACTTCTGTCAGTGTCAGTCCGCATGTACCGTTGGTACCGTTACATGCGGTTCGGGATAGATGACTGTCCATGGATCCATTTATGCATCCAGCTTCAATCATCTGTCCCGTACAGCAGGTAATGGAACCATGTACAATTACATGAAGACTGCCACTGACAGATGTGGCCACTGTCACCCTGTTATTGGCTTGAATGGGCACAGCGGCCGCATCTGAACAGGTGCACCTGGGATCAGGGTCGTCCTTATAATTTTCACCTCCTTAGGCTGAGGGGGGGGATCGGCGGGGTTTGGGTTGTGCAGCTTGCATGGTACCCCTGCCCAGCGTCCCAGCCAGCTCACTGATGATACCAAGATGATTGTCCATGGATCCATCTAGAGGGAGAGGAATGAAGGGATTTGTAGTTTTACCATAGCTGAGGTTGCCTACCCCTGTTTTAGATTGCAAGCTCTCAGGAGCAAGGCTCTTCTAATCCTCTACTATGGAATTGTATTGTAATTGCGTTGTCTCCCCTTATAACATTGCTGCACAAACTGTTGGCACTATATAGATCCTTTATTATAATAATAATAATAATAATTTTAAGTGTTACAGGTATGTGTGGGCTACATGATGGGTTAGGATTATAGGCGTGTTTGATTACAAGATGGGTTTGTGTTAGGGTTACTGGGAGAGTTAGTGTTAGGGTCTCTGGGAGGGTTAGGGTTATTGGGAGGGTTAGTGTTAGGGTCTCTGGGAGGGTTAGGGTTATTGGGAGGGTTAGTGTTAAGGTCTCTGGGAGGGTTAGGGTCTCTGGGAGGGTTAGGGTTATTGGGAGGGTTAGTGTTAGGGTCTCTGGGAGGGTTAGGGTTATTGGGAGAGTTAGTGTTAGGGTCTCAGGGAGGGTTAGGGTTATTGGGAGAGTTAGTGTTAGGGTCTCTGGGAGGGTTAGGGTTATTGGGAGGGTTAGTGTTAGGGTTTCTGAGAGAGTAAGGGTTACAGGTATGTGAGGGTTAGTTCGTGTGTGTTTTTTTATACTTTATTTATAATACAACTCAACATACGACTATCCGTCAGAACAATGCATACATGCATACAAGCCAAAATCTAACGCATCCACTTTAGACAGAATATATGATATATACTCAACACATCTTACATCCGGTGTCGGGGCAGATTAGTGTTAAGGCTACTGGACAGAGTTAGTATTGGGGTTTAAGGTAGAGTTAGTGTTGGGGATCCACGTGGGGTTCCAAAATGGACTAGTGCTAAGGATACCAGAAGATTATGTGTTAGGTTTACCCAAAGGTTTAGTGTTAGGGTTGCAGAGAGGGTTAGTGTTAGGATCAATGGGTGAGTTAGTGCGGGAGAAGCCTTAGGACAGGGTATATCTCTCTGTTCCGGGAGATCTGTGCTGAAAAATCAGAGAAGATCTTCTGACATTTCAGTACAAAAAATTCTTCAAGTATGCTCTTTCTTAAAAAGGTCAGCCTTTTTATGTCTTGTATATCTGTTCTGCATGCATACGAGCATTTAAATCTGCCGCCTGCCTCTTAAATTCAACATGGCCTTAGCATCCCAGCTCCACCCACTTGTATCGGAGACCTCCCTTTACATGATGGAATTTCAATTTACGATATGAAGCAAGGGGTGTCATGCTTCAACATGGGCGACAGAGCTGGGAACCTCAGGGGAGGTCTCACCTCTGGAATCCCTGAGGGAGAAAGCTTCAAATCACGTGTTGCCTAGCAATGCACCGAAATTAAATATTTAGACCAAAACCAAAATTTAAAAATGTGTCAGGCCGAAACCGAAAATGGCTTTTTTTCCCAACCTTTCTAACATTTTTAAATGTTTTTTTTAAAAATTATTTTGTTTTTATTTTTTTACTTTACTTTTAGGGGCTTTGGGGAAATATATTTCCATTTTAAAATAGAATAAGAGATTTGCGACACAGAGTTCTCCATCTCTTTTTCTGCAGCCCCAGCACTCAATGAACAGGAAACTTTCAGTACAGAGTCTTCCTGTTCATTCACAATCTGGAGATAGTAAACATTTACCATCAACCCAGTGTTAGCTGGGGAATAGGTAGCGGGTTTTTACCAATACAGAGAAAGCAGGGGTTTATGAGAGATATACCACTACAGCATTAATTGTTTGTATAAAAATATAATTTATTTTACATATAATAAACATGTATTCAATTTCTTTACACTAAACCAAAGACAACATAATTTAGAACAGGAGCATAGGCCCATACAACATCTTATATCCCCTTATAGCCAATTCCATTCACTAAATACTCAGTGTATATATTCAGCGGGAGATCAGTATCCAATCCCAATGCGTTTCACACATTGCTTCATCAGGGGATCATGGATTAATCTGACAAGAAATTGTATTTTCAATTAATTCATATAAACAGTATAGTATATGGATCTATTATAGGGTGTATAGAAAGATGAGCTTTTGGCAGTCACGTCAAACAGAGGGAGTCCCATCACCACCACCACCATTGCACACCCGGCACTTACCGACCACTAATGGTAACTTGATATGGGCATAGCTCCCTGTGTCGAGTGGAAACGGGCATAGTAATCCGCCGATGTAACCACCCAGTCCAGAGGTGGGTCCAGAGGAATAGGTAGCGGGTGCAATTGATACCTGGGGTGAGCAATCTTGAGAGGCTTAGAGACCAGTCCAGTGACCTTGAATCTGGGCGACACATAAACCCCGGACAGGACCTCTCCTGGCTCTCTACATGATGACCTGCTACACCAGTCATGAATGGACAGGAAGCCTCTGTACAGAGCTGCATCCATAACTAATTGCTCCGTTTGTGCTCCGCTGACTGCTCTGCCCCTTTACGCCTGTCACAGGAGTCGAGCTCTCTCCCCTGCCCCACTCAGCCTCATGAAGCCTGTGGTACACTGCACATGAAGCTGTGAGTAGCAAAGCAAAGCTGTGTGATGTGGACATTCGCATGCAATGTGCAAGAGCTTGAGTAGCTGAGCGCAGCGAAATGACAGACTTAATCTTCAACCATTTGGCTCACGCCTATGAACTCAATGGGATTTGCATCCTGACAAGAGGGTCCATACGTGTGAGCTGATTGGCAGAAGATTAGATTTTCATCTTGGTGCGCTCAGCTATGGGAGTTCTCGCCAGCTGACACGAACAAGAGGAAACTGCAAGACACATTGCTTGCGAAGGTCTGAGGGCCGCTGCTTCCCTTTGCGTGCAGTGTGTCACAGTCTTGACTGGTCTTTCCTTCTTGAACTGCCCTGCTCGTCCTCCTGACAGCTTCTCCCCGCTAGGTGCCGGCAGCTGGATCGGCTCTCTGTCCCCTCTGATCCCCTCTGCCTCTACCGACACAGGTGGGGGAGAGCAGCGGGGGTTGAAGGGGACACAGACCAAAGCTTGTTGCCAGTGGCCAGCGGGGAGGAGAAGACGGGGATGCACCGCATTTTCGGCTGGTTTTGTACTATGGACATTTTGTAGTATCATTTTCGGCCGAAACCCTTTCCCTAGTGTTGCCCATTATACTAGTTTTCAGCTGATCTGTCCCCTGATGTATAAAAATTATGAACAAGCTGTGAAACAGCTGCCGTCCAAAGCCTGTTTTGCTTGTTCTGCAAATATAAAGCCATTTTTAAAAGCCTAGAATAATAGAATAATAATTGAAAGAAAATGGTCAATATCATCTCTTAGCAGAAAAATGTGTAATTCAAGACGCTTAAATAAAAAAAATCCGTTCTCTGTGGCTTAAGCAATGGAAAAACACGCATCTTTAAATAAGCAAGTGTAATATATGACTTCTGTAGCCCTGTGAACAAACAGATTGTATTACACCATAAAAATGATGTTTTTCTTGATACGCGGCTGAGACATCAGGAAGACAAGCGGACAAAGCCGCGGACATCTGCACTCTGCATTACTGAGAAGCCTACAATAAACTGGCATCTGCTGAACTTTTGGAGAAGAGAGAAAAAAAGGTTCTATTTTTAAAAGTGCAAATACAGTTCTTAGGTGCCAGAATGGTGTAATTTCCTGCGAGAAGCCAGTAGCACCATTGCCCGCGGTGTGTAGTCTGCTTTTCTTTTTTGCAAAAAAAAAAAAAAAATCTTAATATCATTATTGGCTGACATCAGAGTCTGAGGATGTTAGTAAGGTACAAGAAGCTCTTGGAATGGAGTCGCTGAGTAACTCAAGCAGTTTTGGAGCCAAACCCTGAATTCTATTAAAAGAGATGCAACAAAAGGAATGTCGATGGAGCCAACAGCGACGGTTCGGAGCGAAGATGATGTCACCGTTGAATTGTTTTCAAGACAACAATAGAAGTTAGCGTGGAGGGAGGAAATGCAGTAATCGAGACATAACCTAGACTGGTGATGATGAAATACATCTCACGGTGAAGTCTGAAGGGGATGGTGGTGGTCTCTTCAGGGGAGATATTGGATACAGACATAAGCGCATATTTTATGGGACAATTTAATGGTCCTGAAAGGTGCTGTGCAGACGAGTTGAGAATTTATTTCTAAGTCCATGTTTTTAGGGTAAAGTAACAGTAGCTATAAAATAAAGTAACGCCAAAGCCAATGAGGAGTGTTAATGGTATTTGGAATGTTGGACAATCTCCATGGAGGTTGAATAATGTGTCCTGAATTAGACACTGTTGGTGTCCCTTTTCACCTAATACTACTCTGTAGTCTATTGTCTGCAGGATCAAATGCATTTATGTCACTGGTAGTGCCAGTTGTGGTCAGCCTCCTTGTAGCAGATCATAAGTTAATAAAATTCCTCACAAACTGCAGACATATTGGACGTATTTTTGCCATACAAGGTATTAAGACACATACAAGAAGAGACTAAAGATGACCACACACTGTCAGCCTGTCGGAGAATGACAATTGCTGGTAGGTTTGCTGTCCTTCCCTGAATGGCTACCTATGAGGGATTGCTTCCACCACCCCCCCACCTCCTGAAAGACATATGTAATCTACACATTGAAGGAACTTCCGTTTCATCAAAGATATTTGTCAATGTGTTCATTTGATGACAAGCACTTCTAAGTTTCTCAATGGTTTATGACCTTAAAGTCCAACTTCTGGTTGGGCAGACCACCATTTTGGGACCCCTTGGTAACATTTGCCAGGTTGTGGTGACCCCCAATGGTAAAATTTAGGAATGCACCAATACTAGTATTTGTGTGGGCTCTCAGGTGGCCAGTGTGGGCTCATGTGAGCTCAATGGGGCTCTCTCGCGGTCAATGGGGCTGTCTCGCGGTTAATGGGGCTCTCTGGTGGCTAGTGTGGGCTCTCTGGTGGCCAGTGTGGGCTCTTTGGTGGTCAAGCCGGCATTCAACTTCCCTCACTCCCGCCCACTCCCCTCTCTTTGATCCTCCTCGGCTGCCGGTGCTGCAGCGCCATCTAGCGGCGCGGCCGGAGAACTGACACTGCTGCTCTAGGAGGTGGCTGAGGATCCTCTCACCTAGTGCAGCACAAAGCATGTGGTGTCCCCCTCAACAGTGGGTTGTGACCCACTTTTGGGTCGTGACCCACAGGTTGAGAACCACTGCTCTAGGTGGACATACCCTGTACTAGTCAGGAGCCCAATGAGGAGACAGCTGTGCACACTAAGTTCTTTCCTCTTGATAAAATGCTGCCATAGGAGGTTGGACCAATTTTTTGTCTATACATGTGTATGCGCATTCTTCCAGGTACACCTAAAGATTGTGTAGGGGTATGGGACAATGGAAGAACTCAAATGATGACTCCAAATCCTGTTAGATATGGTCATCTAATGACTGGTTTCTAAATCTGACCAGACAGGATCTCAGTGGATTTTGAATGGGTTTGATAGTCAGTTCCTCATGACAAAATAAGAATGACAATGCATGGTTAATAACTGGCCCTTATATGTCTAATCAGTCCTAATAGTTTCCTTCAATACCAGGTACCAGCATCAATACAAGGTAGCAGCATCAGAGCAGATATTCAGCTTACAATCAGGTAATTTGAATGTCTGCACTGCTGGGTAAATATGGGGTCATCCACCCATAGATCCAGGAAAGAGTTCAAGGCCCTGAAGAATGATTTCATCTGTAGGAGCCATCTTTCCCTTAGAACATTATGGGGGTTATTCACTAAACAGCGAAGGATATAGCTGTAGCTTTGGCTAGTCCTTCGGCTCACTTTGGCCACCGGAGTTCTTGCAGCATATGGGTGCCCCCTTTATTAAAGTACTCCAATGCAAATAAGCCCCCCTGCCCACAGACCCCAACAACCACCGGGCAACGGTTGTGGCAGAAGATTCATACAGGTCTTGTTCCTCCCCCAGCTTATTAAAAATGGAATTTTATTATATATATGAATCAATTGACTTTATTATTGGATCAATTCCCTGCTATTCTCCAGTGGTCACCACAAAGCCCCTTTCTTTCTCTTTACAAACTTCTAGATAGATCTGGTTATTAGGAGTGGGATAGAACGTATGGAAATTCAATATAGATTTATTGTTTTTGACCCTAGAAAGCCTTTAAGCAGAGCTGCATTAATTCGTGTCTTTTATATCTGCATGGAGTTCAGCCTTAAGCTTCTGCAGGCATTGATTAGAGAAGTCACATGAAATAAGCGAAGAAATATAAATAACTGCATGTTGGCAAATTATAGGGAAAACAATGGTAGACATTTACATAGCATACGGCACAATGGTGGAGAGGACCAATAGAGGTCAGAGGCTCCCATTCAGCCAGGTTCCTTATGGTTTCTTCCACAATCTTCTACCAATACTAGAAAATCCTTATCCCTTGCCTCATCTATTCTACATCGTCCATCCATCATCCATCCATTCTGTAATCCAGCTACTCTACTAGGGGCCTAATTATCAGCAGAGGAACAGGGGACCATTTCTGGCCACCTGGCTCCACGGTGGCCTCCCTGGTAATTGAGTGTCCTTACATAGCAGCACGGGCCACACAGACAAAGTTAATTAGCAAATTATAGGGAAAACTAGGGGAAGAAATTTACTAGCATAAGGCACAATGGTGGAGAGGACCAACACAGGTTGGAGGCTCCCATCCAGCCAGGTTCCTTATAATTTCTCCCACAATTTTTTACCAATACCAGAAAATCCTTTCCCTTGCCTCGTCCCATCCATGTAGTTACTCTACAAGAGAGACCTTGGTTATCAGCAAAGGAACGGGGGACCATTTCTGGTCATCTGGCTCACCGATGTCCTCCCTGGTAAATTCTGTGTGTCCTTATGTAGAAGCACAGGCCGCAGAAACAAAGTTAATTAACAAATAGGGAAAGCAAGGGGAAGACATTTACATAGCATAAGGAAAAATGGTGGAGAGGACCAATACAGGTCAGAGGCTCCCATCCAGCCACTAGCATAAGGCACAATGGTGGAGAGGACCAATACAGGTCAGAGGCTTCCATCCAGCCAGGTTCCTTATAGTTTCTCCAACAATCTTCTACTACCAAAACTAGAAAATCCTTTTCCTTGCCTCGTCCATTCTCCATCGTCCATCCATTCTGTAATCCAGCTACTCTACAAGACAGGCCTTGGTTATCAGCAGAGGAACGGGAAACCTTTTCTGGTCACCTGGCTCCCCGATGGCCTTCCTGGTAATTGAGCGTCCTTACGTAGCAGCATGGGTCACACAGACAAAGGTAATAAGCAAATTATAGGAAAAACAAGGTGAAGAGATTTACTTAGCATAAAGCACAAAGGTGGAGAAAGGACCAATACAGGTCGGAGGCTCCCATCCAGCCAGGTTCCTTATAGTTTCTCCAAAAATCTTCTACCAATACCAGAAAATCCTTTCCCTTGCCTCGCCCATTCTCCATTGTCCATCCACCGTCCATCCATTCTGTAATCCAGCTACTCTACAAGACAACCCTTGGTTATCAGCAGAGGAACGGGAAACATTTTCTGGCCACCTGGCTCCCCGACGGCCTCCCTGGTAATTGAGTGTCCTCACATAGCAGCACGGGTCACACAGACAAAGTTAATTAGTATGTCCACCTCTGTTTATGAGCTTTTTGTGCTTTAGAACTGGACATTTTAGGTTATACCGAGGTGGCCCCATCACCTCCTTCATTATCGGGACCCCCGACTATGAACAAGAACTACCAACATCAGTTCCATAAATCACCTAAGCCGTGATGTCTGACATTTTCTATTCTTAGCCAGGAATTATTGTCTATTCCTCTGGGTTGCAGTTAAGAGAATTTATTGGCAGCTAGGAGGTAGAACAGGATTTTTGATACCTAGTTAAACACGGGCCACACAAATAGTCACACCTTGACTAAGAACAGCGTTTATTTTATTGAAGTGTTGTTTGAAAACTGTTTGCGGTCAGACGGTAAAATTATATATTTTTTTTCTGACGGGGACGAGGTCGGGGTAATACATAAATATTTGCAGTATATTCTGGGGAGGATTATTCTGAGATTTTATTATTAACAATAACATTAAAAGAAGGACAGTCGTTACTTATGTATATAGGTTCCTGTAAAAGTCAATATACCCATGGAGAAATAAATAGAAGTTCAGTAAAAAGTAATAGTTCCATGGTACAAAATAGGACTGTGCTCACATAGTTATGGCAGGGATGTCGGATTTGGTTATTTTTGAAAATCATACCATACCCATACTTCTGATTTAAGGTTCTTGCTCGCTGTAAGAAATGAGAGCATAAAAATGAGACTCTAACATGAGAGTTTTCATGACCACCCAGCTTTGTAAGGGAAGAGAAGTGCATTCAAAATGTCTTCAGTGAAAGGCCTGGGTGTAGCTTTTGCATGTTGTTGTGGCTTTAAAAATGATGAACTGATAAGACAATCCAGCGGTGACATCAATTGTGATGTGAAGTCAGCTGTATTCCCTGTCCATGGACCTCAAATATGGCCCCTTACACGTGTCCCCTGTTATATACATTGGACATGTAATCCAGCACAAAATTGGTTTAGTTTCGTTTTGGATAGATTTTAGTATTTTTCCTTTTTTGGATTTCGGATTCGAAACTCGATTCAGTTTGATATTCGTTATTCGGATCCATTAGGTTTTTGTTTTGGATCGATCCAAATTTGTTTTTCTTTTTGGATCTATTTGGATGGGGTTCTTTAATTAAAAATTAATTAATTCTAGTTCTTTACCGGTCATCTTAGTCTGTACTGGTCATTTTAGTCCGTACTGGACATCTTAGTCCGTATGGGACATCTTAGTCCATACAGGTCATCTCTAGGCCATACTGGTCCTCTTAGTCTGTACTAGTCATCTTATTCCAGACAGGTCATCTCCAAGCCATACTGGTCCTCTTAGTCTGTACTGGTCCTCTTAGTCTGTACTGGTCATCTTATTCCATACAGGTCATCTCTACATCGTACTGGTCCTCTTAGTCTGTACTGGTCATCTTTTTCTGGACAGGGCATCTTAGTCTGTACTGGTCCTCTTAGTCTGTACTGTACCTCTTAGTCTGTACTCGTCATCTTTTTCTGGACAGGGCATCTTAGTCTGTACTGGTCCTCTCAGGTCTGTACTGGTCCTCTCAGGTCTGTACTGGTCATCTTAGTCCATTCAGGTTATCTTACTCTGTAGTGCCCATCTTAGTCCATTCAGGTCATCTTAGTCTGTACTGGTCCTCTTATTCTGGACTAATCCATGGCTGGAACCTGACCAGACTGAGAACATAGCAATTCCCTACAGTACATATACCCTGTCCCAGCCTGCAACACTGGTTGTGAGAGCCCCAGTGATTGGCTGGTGAACTGTACACACACTCAAAGTGTCTCTCATTGGCTGTCCCACACTACAGCGGCGTCACACCCCACTCAGGTAAGTACAATCAATGCCAGATACCTGGAATGAACCAGATCAATGCCAACTATAATCCAGCCAGACTGACTAGAGTTCTGGCAAATCACTACATTTCTAGTACCCAGCTCACAAAGGATGATGGGAGCCAGGGACGTCCCGAGGCTGGGTGTCACCCAGAGCGGATAACGGGTGACACCCCACTGTGACGACATTGTGCGTGACATAATCGCGCATGCGTGGTCATCTTATTGATACGGAGGTGATGTTCACCTGGCGGGATAAGGTATGCCGCCGGGTCCCCAACTCTCGCCTGAAACTGTTGGGCTCTCGGTCTGTGACCGAGTGCCCGGATTTTCAAAGGGGGTGGCACCAAAATGACTGCCACCCCCCCTTGTGACGCCACTGAGGGGAGCTACACTATAAACACACACAAAGCTCTAATTTATTATGATTATGATTATTTCTATTATAGAAAGCCCCCTACGCAGCAGTATTCTTATCATAAAGGACCGTTTTTTTTAGTGAAATATCACATGCAATATAAAAAAGAAGACCAATTCTGTAAAAACAAATTACTGAATGTGAGATAAATAAAGCAAAAACTGCTAAAAAGCCTTTTTTAGGCATTGGCCGGTTCTTAATATTATGGCCTCAAATGACGGCAACCATGTGCCTTTTTTTTACTGGAATTGACCAAATAAAACCAAAAATTGAAATAATAAAACCTAAATGATAAAATAAATAGCTCATGTTTTGAAGATACGATCTAATTTGGTAAATAAATCATAGATTTTAGTGAATTGTATAATCAACAAAGTAGTATTAAGGTCTGGAATTTTTTTACCTTAATACATTACCTTTATCTCCCCTAGGCCCCCCCCCCTCAGTCCCCCCACACTTACCTGTCGGCGATGCTCGTCCCCGCCACCGGTCCCAAAGCAATCCTCCTGATGGGCTCCTTCTGCCATCAATCAATCTGTTGGGCAGAGAGGAGGTGCGTGGCCTGCCACAGGGCGCACACAGCCCAAAAAAAAATAATGCATTATTTAACTCTTGAGTATAAAATCCACTAAAATCTACAAGTTATTTACCGCATGAAATATGGGCGCGCGCAAGCGGGAAATGCCCGTTATTTGAAAACAGGCAGCGATGCCTGTTAATATACAAGTGATCCGCCGGATATAGAGCCGGTGGATCGCTTGTATGAGGTCCCGTGATGTGCGCCCCCCCGCTGTCAAGTTGGTCACGGGCTCCGCTGTGCCCGGTGTGAGCCCGGGACCAGCATACTGCCTCTGTCACAGGGGATCAGAGGGAGGTCGGTACACGATCTCCCTCCGGTCCCCTCTCCTCTGAAAGAATGCGGAAGTGGTGTATATTACATCACTTACGCATTCTTGTGTCACTCTCCAGCTTCAGATGCTAGAGAGAAGCTGATGAAGTAGATCTCTGCTTCATCAGCATCTTCAGGAGGGTCCTAGGTGACATTAGGGGTCTTGGAGACCCCTGATGTCTCCATAAAGAGGACCTGTCACATATTTTGCTATCACATAAGGGGGTTTTCTTAGCCCCCTATGTTATAGCAATAAAGTTAAGTGGAAAAAAAAATAGGAAAAAAAAAATTAATTCCCCCCCCCCCAATGTAAAGTTACAAATAAAAAAGAATTAAATTATAATTTTTTTTTTAAAAGTCCCCCCCCATACATTCACGCATGCAAACAGGCGTCGGATGCGCATACGTGCGAAAACGACGATTTCGCCCATTACGCCGCACATGTTACATATCGTCGCGAACGTCAGAGTGAGAGCAATAATTCTAGGGTCATCAATCACTGACAACACTAAACTGATGAGCCGTAAAAAATTATATAAAATTAATTTCAGTACAGCGTTGCATGACGGAATAAATGTCAGTCAAAGTACCGCAGCGCTGAATACTGAAAAATGGCCTGGCCAGGAAGGGGGTCTAAACGGCTGGTCTTGAAGTGGTTAAAAACCAGCCAGGGCATAAAAAGCACTTTTTATTTGGTCCCATTACTGCCTTCAGGATGGCATTCTTCTCTGTGTTCTCCTTTGGATGATTTTATAACGAAATACGGGCACCGCAATGCAATGGGGTAAACAGCAATAAGGTACGGCAAAGATAGAGTCCATCTTCAAAGGGCAGCATAATTTAGGTCTGTGGGGTCGTGGGGCAGCAATCTTAGGCACAACGAGGGTTAAGTCCATTGGGTTACAGGGCAGCAATCTTAGGCACAGCAAGGGTTAAGTGCATGGGGTCACAGGGCAGCAATCGTAGGGCGGCAATGATCGGGCAGCAATTCACAGGGTAGCGATCACGGGCACAGTAAAGGACGGAAGACAACAATTAAGCAACCCACATTGTAAGCGTTGGACAGTCCTGGGCAGCTGGCTGGGTTGGCTTGGCTGAGGGAGATCCTGTGACAGATAAAGATAGAGAGCTGTATGAGGGAGGAGACAACTGTCACAGGAGGCCGGGCTGGCTGTGCAGGGGAGGAGTCATCTGTCACAGGAGATCAAGCTCTCCTCCCTGATTGCTCAGCCTCCTGTGACAGCGAGTCAGAAGGAGAGCGGGTACAAGCAGTCAGTGATTATTATTATTATTATTTTTATACAGGATTTATATAGCGCCAATAGTTTGCACAGCGCTTTACAATATAAGGAAGACATTACAGTCACAATACAATTTAAGACAAGATGGTAAGGATGGCCCTGCCCCTGAGGGCTTACAATCTAAAAGGGAGGGGCAAGTGATACATGAGGAGGTAATTGCTGACTGCTTGTAAAAAATTGAGGACATACTGTTTACTGTGTCCCTAATTATGAATGAACAGGAAGTGCTCTACATCACTTCATGTTCATTCATGATTGTGGACATGGTAAACATACTATCTCCACAAGTTATGAATAAACAGGAACATTCGGTATAGAGGATTCCTGTTCATTATAACAGGGACTGCAGAAAAAGGGATCGAGGGCTCTCTGTTCTCAATCTCGTTTTCTATTTTAAAAGGGAAATATCAGTTTAGACCCTTAACATTTCCCCCCAGCCCCCAACAGTAAAGTAAAAAAAGTATATATATATATTTAATAAAACAATAATAAATAATAAAAATAAAATATAAAAATTATCATTTAAAAAAGTTTAGAAAAAAATAAATACAAATAAAATATTTTTTTTAAAATGTAAAAAGGTTGAAAAAATAATAATTTTAAGTTTCAGCCTGACAATATATTTTTATTTTCGGTTTTGGTCAGAAAATTCCATTTCAGTGCACCTTTAGTTTTTATATGTTATTGATTTTCAAAAACATCTACATTTA